>NC_079163.1:111375573-111677674 GCF_947563725.1 Argiope bruennichi | reverse complement strand
TTCAAGTAATAATGTGATGGTATGCCGTGAATGTCCCGAAAAGAGTCTAAATATTGTTGGTCTTACATTGAATAAATATTCGTCAGAGTTTAACAAGGAAAACATTTGCGCTGTAATTTAGTATATTATTTGCATCTTAATCAAGACAAATCAGAAAAGTAATTATTTTTTCAGAAAAGAATTATCTTACTATTTAACGCATTCTTTAATGCTTTTACATATTAGAGGTTCGTAAACATCTACAAAAATATTTGTAATTATATATTTAACCTTTGAATTTTTAGGAGATAAATGTGCATGCAAGTACTCACTAGTTTTTGCGTTGGTATTCCTTTATATTTAGTTGTATTTCCATTTCAAAAAATTACGAAACACCTCTGTCAAATTCCTTTGTCATTAAAGCCAAAATTCCTATTTATGAATATAAAAAAAAATCCATGTCTTGCATTTTAACAATTGATTCAACATTTTGGCGGCGGGAAACGAATAAATTTATTCGTTTATCTGTTTGTGAGGCATGAGCGCTATACAATGCTGTGTTTAATGTGTTAAGCTATCTGCTAATGTGATTCCAGACGGTGTTCGATAGTAAACATCTTCAAAAGCTTTCTTCCTAAGCTCTGAGAAGTGAACACAGGCCTGATATTTTAAGCCTCATTCCAACGACCTATGCGTCTGCAGATATGGCACACTTTCCCCTGTTTCCCCTCTCTTGCGGTTTTCCGGGGTTCTTTGATGTCTGTCCAGTTTACCGACAATTTGCGGGAATCTGCGGATCACGCCCACAGACATCAAGAAGCCTCTGAAAACCGCAAGAAGAGGGGAAACAGGGGAAAGTGTGCCATATCCGCAGACGTACAGGTTGTTGGAACGCGGCTTTAAGCCTCGTTCCAACGACATGTGGCCTTTACGGATATGGTTGTAAAACTTCCTACTGACCCAATGTTGGACCAACCCCGCCTTTACACACGATCCGGAGTTTCCCCCAAATTGTCGGCAAACTGAACAGGCATAAAAGAACCCCAGATATCACAAGAGAAGGGAAAGAGGGAAAAGTGTGCTCTGCAGACAAGCACAATTCTTTGGAACGGGGCTTTACTCATATTACACTTCTTCTATCATGTCTAGCTTGGAGACTAGGACCAAATAAGTTTTCTTTAATTACCTCACTAGAGCCAAGCAGATAATTAACACCATTCATTCAAAGAAAAACCTCTTCCTAGCTTATCAATGTGAAAGCATTTAGCTAATCATGATATCCCGGATATAATGAACGAATCATCAAAGTAATATGGCCTTCTGTTTTTCTCGTTTTGCATAGAATACATACATATTTGCTGTTTGACCAACAGAATAGTTTATAAATAATGATGCACAAATATCACATAAGGGTTTATTTCGGACAATATTTATTTTGTCTCTTTCCTTCATTTGTATATATTTTTAAAGAAAAAGGTGGGGGGGGGATTTTCTACGAGGAGTGGATTACCTTGGAAGAAGGCTCCGATGTCTTAAATTCGATGTTGGCTTAGTATTGCAATGCACTTTGAATAGATTTTAATCCGCCTCACCCATCAGAGTCACTTGGCACGATGTGACCACCTCTAACGCCTGTGAGGGAAACCGGCACTGTGTCCAAATTTCATCACTGGTAATAATGCGTTTTAGAAGGGAATAATCTTGGGCAGACATATCTCGGGTTACTTGAGTGTGGTCTCTTTTTAGAACAAATAGAAAGTTCTTGGAATACTTTGAGAAGTCACGCGTCGGAACCCTAAATGATTTTTTAAAAATTGTTTGCTACGAATCAAATGTTCAGTTGATCTTATTGTCAAAATATGACCACAAAGCGCTAATTCTTTGACCGTATCAGTATCCTGATCATTAATTGAAGTAGATGGTCTACTAGATCGCTTATCATCTACGACGGATTCTCTACCATCTTTTAACTTCTTATACTAGTCAAGAACTATTATATCAATTAACGAGCGCTTATCAAATTGTTTTGATTCTTTCTTATTCTGCCATTTTTAATAATTTTTTTTAATCGATCTGATTGTGGCCTTCTTCAGTCCAGCAGTCCTAGGCAGCTGCATAGTCTGCTTAATAAGAAATTTGCCACTATTTGGGGTAGTTAATTATTGGTTTAATGAACATTTTGAGAAAAGGAAACACACAAGGGTATTTTGAATGTTTGAAATTCCATTTAGCAAGTTGAACTGTAAAGAAACTCTGTAAAGTAAATCTGTAAATCAAAATTTGTTTTAAAGAAAAAAAAAAAAAACTCCATAATAATTATTATTTTCTTTCATATGTTGCATCTTGATAGATAGAATTTTAATTTTTTTTATCATTCATTGATTAAATTTTTTATTTTTATTTTCACATTATTAATTTTACTGGATATTTTTCAAGCTTTTTATTACTTTCTAAGCTCTTTAATCATATATGATATAGCAATAGACTTTAAATGAAATATAATCTTTCAAATTTCAATTAAAAGTAAAGTCAATCGAAAACCTTATTACATCTCACAGTATGCCAGGACAGTTCTAAATTAGGCACTGAAAATATTTGTTTGTTTAGTCGGCATTTTTATTCTCTCAGAGTTTTTCAAAATATGATACTCGCTACTTCTCTGCTTATTCTAATAGGGGTAGGAAATGAACTGCAAAAATTTTTTAATCATCTGCTGTCTTCATTGTAGCATTTGACATCATATTTCAACAACTTCAAAATCTATATATAATGACTGCAACAAAATGTTGGTTTTAAGAGGAAGAGAACCCACGTATTTTTTTTTTTTTTTTTTTACATATAGTTTGGCTAACATTTAATATACGTATGAGCAATTATGCATATAAAAATAGCCAAAAAGTGCTTTTAATATAAATTATTGAATAAATCTTAAAAATTAGTAAAAGTTATTGTGTTTTATTTAATATTTTTATTTCCTTATTAATTATATTTTTTGATATTCTCATACAATATTGCTATAGAGAAAGATAAACCGTTGGAGCAGCTTTAATCGTGCAGCCATCTAGTGGCGGAAAACTCAATTATTATGCCTCAGGAGATCCCAAAGCCTTGGATTACACTGAACAAAGTTTTTTTTTTTTTTTTTAACCTTCCTTTTTTTTTTTTTTTTTGGCGATGATTTTGAAACAAAAAGAACAATAAATCAACGCTAGAAAAAAAAAAAAAAAGCTTCCAAAATATAATTATTAGCTAGATATTCAAACTGTAATCTTTCATGTAAGGGTAGACAATGATTTGCTATAACGTTCATGATGAAGCTTTTCTCTGGCAAGATATGAATGACCCTTGGCATTCGGGACCTCTTCCTGTGGTCACAAGTAGGCGCGACCCTGGAAATCCGGAATCTCTTCCCGTAGTCACAGATAGGGGCGGACTAAGACTTGCAGAAGCCCTGCTCACTTCAAATTTTGGAAGCCCTGCTTACTTTAAATTTTGGAAGCCCTGCTTACTTCAAATTTTGGAAGCCCCTTTCCAATTTCCAAACAGGCAATTTTTATCTACTTATACAGATATGAGTAAATAAATGATAATATTACATGATACGTTACGTATGATAAATATTATGATAAGTAAGGGGGAAAATAACGAAGGTTTTCTTTAAGACAGTTAGTTTTGTAATAAAAAGGGTTTGTTTCGGTATATCTCAAGTATAAAAAAATTCTTTCAAGTTAAAAAATTATTTTAAGTAATATAAATATTAAAAATTGCATCTTTTTTAACACAGTCTAAAGTTTTTTTAATAAAAGGTTTGCCCGATGAAAAGCTGATGTTTAAGATAATAGTATTGTTGACTGAAAAGTCAGTAAGCCAACTGCAAAAAATTTCGACTATACTGTTCCGCAAATGGATTTTAGAAAACGAAAAAAAAAAAAAAAAAAAAAAAAAAAAATCTTAAGAATAATGTTCTGCCATTTATACGATAGTTTATTATAAATTGAATTCAAATACATGACGTTTGAAGATCAAATAATAGATCACGATGTTTATTTATCTTGAAAATATTTGAAAAAAAAAATCGAGTCTTGGGAACTGTGGTATCCCTAAGCAGTTGCTTATGATACTCATTTGATAATCCGGCTCTGTTTTAGTGAACAAGAAAGGATATTCACTTATCGTTTGCTTAGAGCACGGAAATTGTCTGGAAATACGTTTGAAATTCTTGCTGCTTGATTTCAAATTTGTAAGCATAAAATTCTCACAAATTCGATGCATGGAACAAATATAGTGTCGGGCTATTGTGCTAAGAACATTTTTTACTGTGCAGCTATAATTCCGTCAATACCTCACTTTCTATATTGATGTAGAGGAAATAAATAACAGAGAGTTATGACCACAAAGGAGCAACCCCCGCTCTAGCTTAGTAATCGGGTTCCAAATGATAGGGTAGCTACGAAAATTAAAACGGGCACTGAGATGTTATCCGCCATCTAAAACGAATATAGCCTTCATTACAGCTCGGTGCAGGCATTCATTCCTCAAGCAGAAATATGACCCGCCATCGCAAGGAGGGTAATTCGACCCCACATCATTATCATACCTACAAGAGAACCAATTACCATACCGGATGTTTCTCACCTCTATAACTAAGGTGACTTCAGAAGTTTATATAATAAAGAAATGGCAGAGAAATAAGAACACACGGTTAAAGGAATTGCTTTCAAACGCCTTAGTTTCCTTAGCCTTTTAAGCCTCTTTATAAGCCTTTCAGTGCAATAACCGCATAGTTATGACACAAAGGAAGCATTTGGATGATATTTTACGTGGTAGAATTATCGGCCATCTGGAATGTGGGCGTACCCAGCTGGATGTATCCGAGGAACTTGGAATCGCCCAGAGTGTCATCTCCAGGCTTTGGCAACGATTCCAAGATGGTGGTAATGTTACAGCACAGGTCGCCCCCGAATTACAACGTCGAATAAGGACCGGTATTTGGCAGTTACTGCCAAAAGAAACAGACGGAACCCAACATCAGACCTGTCTCGTCAGCTATCTTCAGCCACTAGTACGGCAGTTTCAAGGCAGATCGTGTACAGACGCTAAGGGCAGATTGGTCTATATGTTCGTAGGCCTGTCAGATGTTCCAGGGAGCAAAAAATCGCAATTTTTATTAATGATATCAAACATATAGTAACTTTTTTTGCTCTTTACCTTTTGTTTTAAAAATAGGCTTTACAAATAAATCACATTTGTTTTGCTTCTGACTCTTTCTTTCCCTGAACTTGCATTATCCTTAATTTATGGACATGTGTATACAACCGTAGTTAAAGAGTTAATGTGATTTATTGTTTAATAAAATATCTTGTTTTGTATTTCCTTGTATTTTTTTTGTTTCTTTTACTACACTTAATCATTATATATCATAGTTAAATAATGAAAAGTTTTTCACATACTTTACTTCATTGATAAATTATCAAAATTAAATTAAACATCAAATTACATGATGTCTACAAATGATTTTCCGAAAAATACAAATGTAAACTGGTATTGCTCTGAACAATGTCACATGAATAAAAAGTAACTTTTAAAGTATTTAGCTATTTGTACAATTTTTGTTAGAGTTTTCATTTTGCAAAAAATATACAGCTGTAAAGCGATTAGCGTTTAAATTGTCATGCTTAGATGAAACATATTATATGTTCACAAATATCTAATTCTTTTGCTGTTGTCAGTAAACAGATTATTAAATGCAAACAAGATTCTAAAAAGCTTAACTGAACGGCAGATCAAGAAATGCTTTTTCAATTTTATATGATAAATTCTTATATAAAGGAAAAAAAAAAAGATTTATTTGCTGCTAATGCTTCCTTTGTAGAAAACTGATTATTATGAAATGATGCAGAATATAATTTTTGATTTGTTAATGGATATCTTTTTTATAATGTATTTTAATTCTATAAAATCTCTTATCATTATTGTCTCATGCTACGTTCATATTTGTTTTTAAGCAGCTGTATGCAGAGAAATATTATTAAATAGATAAAAATAGGCAACTAACAAGAGACCCCAGTAACTTTTTTTGCTGAATTTTCAAAGTAATTTAATTTGGTGCTTCTGTTTAAATTGCAAGGGCCGTGTATTCGAAATTATTCAAATTAAAATCGAGTTATCATTTGAAGTTTGGAATGCTCTTCCAACAACATTCCTAATTCATTATTCTTTACAGATTTCATATTATGTTGTTTTATTAATGTTACTTTAAAATTATATTAACGTCCCGTTTGAAGCAACACTAGGGCTATTTTGGGACGGACCTCGTAATTCTGAACCGCGGTCAGATGACGAGGACGACACCTGAGCTGGCACCCCCTCTCCACACCACACCACACCACACCAGCGGGAGGACATTTGGTCATGACGGATTTAACGTGCAACAGACTCCCTCACACGACGGTTCTTCGGTGGAATCGGGCCACGAACCTGAAACCCTCCGGTTCCGAAGCCGAGATCTTACCACCAGGCCACCGCGGCCCTTTAAAATTAAAAATGGGTAAGTCTAAATTAAAAATGTTATCATTAATTTTATTTTAATATTTTGTGCAAAATTTACTTAAAATCTACATGTTGAATTATTTTATTCGCAAGATGCTGAAACCAAATCTCCAGAAAGTAGCTCCTAATGAAAAGATTTATTACATTATATCAAAATTTGCTACTTGAAGCAACTTATATAGAGATTAAATTAAAATTAATAAAAATATCTAGTTTTTAAAATTAAAAGGGAAAAAGGAGCCCCCAAGATATGCATTGTTTAAAACATCCTAGAAAGCTTAATGATGCCTGGCTGTGAATGTGTAGAAAAAGAAGACAACTTAAACGTAGTAAGTTATTAACTATATGAATTAACACAGATGAATATTGCCAATTTTATTACATAAAAACACATTTCAGATAAAATTTAAGTAACATTTATGATGTAAATTTAATTTCGCAATATTTTTTCTCATATAAACCAGACAGATATTTGAGAATTCTTATATATTTATCCTTAGATGTTTATTGAGGATCTAAGTTCAGAATTTTTTTTAATGTAACATTTACACGAAGCCGTCTATTGCAATGTGTGCAACTGAAGGCTGTGTTTACTTCAGGAAGATGACGCGATTATGATGGGATAACCCTTTGTCATTGTCTCGACAATGCTGTCCCAAAGGTTTATATTAGCACATTAGAAAAGAGACAACCATTGCGCGCAAAAGTTGGTCTTCTGTAAACATCTCTTTTTCTCCGTTACTTCGTGCCAGTGTTAGCGTAATCCAACTCGCAAATGATTGGCCAGTTTTTGAGAAGCAAAATTATTGGCTAGTACTTTCTGACATACTTGAAAGTTCCCTCATCCATTTTGGAGGTCAAAAATCTGTTTTCGAAAAGCAAAACTTGAACTTGCCCTTGAGGCTCGAGGAAACTTCGCTAGTGTGCTACTTTAGTTAGCTACTTTAGTAATTTAGCAGTGCTAAATATTAAACTAATGTCTCGTTTTGAAGTTAGACGAGGACAATTTCGAAAAGGATCTCGTAATTTTGAATTTGGTCGATGATGAATACGATATCTGAGCTGTCTCCTTATTCTCCCAGTTCTGACTCCACATAAACGTGAGGACATTATTTCTATCATAAATAGATAATCGTTGTACTTTATATATTTGTAAATGTATTAATTTTGAAAATCAGAAAATTAAAAAAAAATGTTTTTGATCAGTCCAATTAAGGAAAGTTTAATTATTCGTTCTTACACTATTGTATTATGTTATATTAACTTCCCATTTTGAAGTCAGATGAGAATGATTTCGGGACGGACTTCCCAATTTTGAACGTTGATCAGATGACAAGGTCGATACGCGAGTCATAATTCTATTCCCTGAGTTTTCATTTCATACTAGAATGCAGGCTTCATTTATTGTCATAAATAGAAAACAAGACTGATAGTGTACATATTTACTAAATGTATGCTTGTGATATATTGTATATATTGTTTGATATTTATTAAGTTCTTTCTGGAACAGGTCCGAATTAAGACCTATAGGAACACTGAATCAATGCAAGCTTCGAGATTCCCTTTTCCCTATCCCGATCCCTATTTCCAAAACTAAATATTTTTCAAATAATATTAATTTAATCTCTAAATATGTTTTTAAATGACAAATTTTTTGAAATCTGAAGTAGCAAAACTTGTATTTGCAGACTGCCTACAAGAGGGTTGGTTTTAATGTCTCCCGTAAAAAAAAAGGAAAAAAAATCAGAATTTGAGTTCATAAACTATTTTAGTAGTTTAATTAGTTAAAAAATGCCAAGCTATTTTATTAAAATTTAAATATTTCAATTCAAAGTTACAGGAACTTTTGACTTATGAGTCAGTCAGCTATCTGCGAAAAAATCTTGAAAATTTGAGATTCTCCAAAGTTTAGAGGGCCCCTATGCAGTTTCCTACTTTGTATATTTGATAATATGGATCAATTCTGGTATTCTTCATAGTCTGGCTCGAAGTTATTCAGAAAGAATTTTCACCTTCACATTATTTCAGTCAGGACATGATGGCAGTTTCTAATTTTTTGAATCTCAAAAACGAGAATCCGGGTACCTTTTCCTTAAAAAATTTATTTTATGTTTGAACTTGTGTGTTTATTAGGACATCCTCAATAAAACAATCCATTTGGTATGATGGAAATGCTCGGTAAGAGCGGCATGGAATCAAGTCCCGTCCACATCATTTAATCATGATTCTAACATATAAGGTTATTTCCCTTAAGGTAGCTTTAATTTAATGAAATTTTGAATACAGTGATTTATCTTAATTTGAATCCTACAATTATGTGCACAGAAATTGTTTTTTTTTCTCTCGTTCCATGATCAAACTAGTGAGAGTGGATTCTTCGAAATTTTCTAGCATACTCTCTAATAAAGATGTCATTCCTCACTTGCATAAAATTGTGAGCCTTGGCCAAGATCGTGAATGAAGAATGCTCAGATTTTATTTCCAGAGTTCCACACATAAGACTTTTGTGCTCCATATATATATATTACTTTACTTTGGAGCACAAATCTCTCTCTTTCTCTCTCTCTCTCTCTTATATATATATATACATATTTGTGCTTCAAAGTACAGTAATATATATACACAATTTTTAAAACTTTTTTGACACAAAAAACAAAATTTGAACCAAAACCTCAATTTTAGAAGCAAGCATATATCGAACTTCATTCATTTAAATCATTACGTTTTTGAATTATCGCATTTATTGTGCGAGAGAATTAGTTCAAAATTTGATAAAGATTTACCCTTTAAATGCTAAGACTATGCATCGAATTTCACCCAACTAGCTCTTAACTTTTCGAAGTTACGATGCTCACTCGTACTCGGATAACCAGACAGATTTCCAGCGCAAAGATTTCGCTCAAAAATTTGAGAGAAATCCACACATTTGGTATAAAGATCGCATACGAAATTTCTCCCGTTTCTTCTTTTTAATTTCCTCCCACATGGGACAGTATTGCACTCGCCAAAAATACCGACCACTAGAATGCGAAACACGTGTTGTCCCGAGTAAAAAGATAGAGTTTATGGCTATATTTAGGAGCGTCTCATCGCATGTATACGAACCAAGTAACTCGACGGAGTGAGTTAGAAAGGTAAAATTTGTCATAGTGTTACTATACAAAAATTATATTCTTTATTAAATTGGGTTCAAAATATTTAAATTGTAAGAGATACTTTACGCTCACATATACTCAATTATTTTTTTCGACAGAATGAAGCTGAATGCAAATCGCACCCTCTTTACAAGCTTTCAAATATACGTATTGCATTGGCATGTCTAAGGAAAATATCAGACGGCCAACCCCTTGGCTGATTTGGTTCAAAATTTGATTAGGATTGATTTGATTGCTTGATTTAAGAATTTGATTGTGTATTACATTTTATCCATCTGCCCTTTAAGTTTTGTAGTTATCACATCAATATTTACTCTGATATCCAGACAGACAGACTTTTGTTGAGAGGATTTCATACAAAATTTGACAGAAATCTGCAAATCTGGTGTAAATACCACATGCCAAATTTCATCTGTCGAGATCAAAATGCTTTTGAGTTATCTTGTTCACAGACAGATAGATAAAATATCCGGACTCGGGGAAGTCTAAAATGTGAAGATTCGTTCAAATATCGTGTTCAATATATCGAATATCATTATCGAGTTTTTTGACGATTACATTATTTTTTCTATACTTCGTATTCGAGAATATAAAAAGTCGGCATCGAGGGGAAAAGCAAAGCTTTACATTCATAAATGAAACTTATGCGCAAGCACACCTTCGTTTTCAATACGAAATTCATATTTTTTTACAGCGTTTACAACAAACAGAAATTATTTCAGTCATTTATTTTTTAAAAATTGAAATTTCTCTTTAATATTTTTCGCTTCAAAACATTATTTTATGTCATTATAAGAACAATTGCGCAATTAATAAAATATTTAAGAACTGTACATCTCAGGTTCCATGCCAAATTTCTCTGCGTATTTTCTTTACGAAAACAATGTTCCCTATTAGCGAAGATACTGGAATGAGTATCCCTTAGACAACTACACTGGTATCCTTGGGGGGCCTTAGGAGGTGTGGGGTCCAGTTGGAAACAATTTTGGATAGCTTCTTTATATTTAAGTTTTAAGTAATAATAATAAATAAATGAAGAGAATGAAATTTTAATAAATTAAATAGTAATATTTAATATTAAGCTATTTAATAATTTTATTAAACTTACTTTGTATTTAAAACTTAATTTAAAAAATTCGACAAGTGAGATGTATTTGTTTTATCAGATACATTGTGCAGTGGTTACGCTTTCGAATGAATGAATGGCTTTAAAAGGTTATTACGCTGAGGACACAAAGTACGACTGCATTTATCCAAAGGAGACTGTTCATAAATAAATAAACAAATAAAACGAATTTTAGTCGTATTTCGAACTAAACAAAGTAATTTCGAATTACAAATGATATTTTAATAATGCATCAATAGAAAATTAAAAATAAAAGTAGGAAAATTCGAATTAAGGTCGAATTTGAGCTAAAAACGATCGAATTATCGTGCTAATAAATATTTACTCTTCTGCTTCAAAGTAGACTTAGTAAAGGAGCAACTAAATAGTCAAACCAGTTTTTATACGTTCCTTTTCAGCGAATTTTTTTTATTGTGTTATTTTTTTATGTGGTATTTAAAAAATGTTTTTCAAAATGCCTAACATGAATAAAAAGAATAAAAAAGTAATTTAAAAAGAAAGCAACAGGTAGTTTACCAGATATTACATTATCCCATTACAGTAAATATGCTCATATTGTATCATCAATTTTATTGCATACCAGCCGACTCTGACGAACAACTGGTTCACTGGGATTAATAGTCGTTAAAATTCTAAATTAAATATTTTATGTAGGTATTATTTTGGTCTTAATGGTTTCTAATCGCCTAAGATAGATGACAATTTGTATTGATCGATCTTTCATTGACTCATTTGATCACCCGTAGGTTAGCATCAGTATTAAACAAGGCTGGGGTATTACAACACAGAAAACGGATTTGCGTCTTTCAACTTGTTTTCTCTGGTTCATACTGTACTAAATACTTACGAAAATAAGCGACATTTAATTTATCTAATCGGTTTCTTTTCTGCAGTAAAACTTGCAAGATCAAAATTTTTTTTTTATATATATTCTAATTCACTATATAATTCCTTTACTGGTTAATAGCTAAAGACAATTTAGTAAAAACATAAGCAGCTGCTGTCACCTTGTTTTGCAATATAGTCTTGCTAAGAGTTGCTATATTGTAGCCAAATTGTATACTTTCAATAAAAACCAAAAGTGTTAATAAAATAAGTAAATGAAAATTATGTATTTTTTAATAAAATATCTGTTTTATTTGATTCATTAAGCTACAATTATTGAACTAATAAAATATTGTTGCCCGTAATTTAAAAACATGAAGTAAATTTATATGATATGGTATATTATTATCTAGATTTAAAGAATTCATCCAAGAACGCAGTAAGCTTTTTGAATGAGGTTAGATCTAAAGTATTCAGATTCCATATTCAATATTATAAGCAAGAAATCAAATGTGATTTTTTTTTCTGCCAATTACTTCATGAGTATAATTCCAAATGCTTCTTTTGATGGATTATGGATAAAGGTGTCTTCATGAAACGATGATTAATTAAAAAAAATATCAATAGATTATACATATTTACCATTTTGAAAAAAAAAACAAAAAAACAATTGAGTAAAAATGCTGATTTTTGAGTACGTTAAAGCTCTCAACAGTTCTAAAAAGAAAGTTTTTGAAAATAGGTTCGCATATTTAAATCAGGGAGAGTGATCTTTCCAAAACTTTCTCGCATATTCCCTAATAAAGGGATTATCCTCCCTATGAACTTTGGATTTGATCGCATGAATGTTTAGAGTTTTATTTTCGGATTCTCGCACATGAGCGCTTTATTCTTCTTAATATAATGAAGATAACCAACTGTAAATTCTGAATACATTTTTGCCAAACGATTGAAATTAAAATTTGATAATAAGCTGCAATTTAGCTACCATAATTTAAGCTGCAATTTAGCTACCATAATATCAAATTTCTTTTATCTAAGTCGTTGCATTCCATATTATCGCATTTACGTGCATGCGAATGTACATCCCAACAGATTATTAATCCACTGGTGGATTTGGTTCAAAATTCGATACACATCTGTCATTTAGAGGCTAAAATGTTTTTTCCATCTAACTTTTTATGTTTTGTATTATCGAGCTCACTCGCACTACAACAGACAGACAAACTTCCTGCGAACGAATTTCGCTCAATATTTGATAGAAATCTACAAATGTAATGTAAAAATATCATACCAAACTTCTTCTGTCTAGATGAAAGCATTTCTGAATTATCGTGTTCACAGACAGACATTATTCCAAAAATGTGTTTTTTTCGAATGCAAGGGTGTTCGAAACGAAGATATTCGTTAAAATTTCAAGATCAAATCTTTTAATGATTCCAACTTTGTATATTTAGTATACGAGAAAGTAAAAATGAAGAGCTGATTTCTTGTTTTTGATTAAATTGTACTCTTTTTTTTTCTTAATCCGAAATATGTTCATACAAGTAAAGTAATGTAAAAGTCTAATTTTTTAAATAGCTCATTTTCTTATGCGAATTTTTTCATGTTATTCTTTAGTAGGTGCCTTTAGCGGGAAATTTTCCAGCTAAAAAAATTATTTATAGATTTCTTTAACTTTTAAGTAAAATACTAAGACAAACACTTAGAAATTTTCCATTTTAGATTCGTTTAAAAAAGTAGAAGGTGTGTCAATTGGACAAGATATCAATAATTTTCTTTGTGCTTGGAGAGTTCTAGCTTTCTGATTTTTGTTACAACAAATGATAAAAAAAAAGTTATCATTGTGCAGTGCTTCAAACAAGTTCGAATGCTTCAGACACAAGTTACTCTTTTTATTTTCGGAGCGGAGACAAAACGAAGTGTGTGTCTCCCATTTGAAACCAAATTACAATTGATAGCATTATTCAATGCATTCCTTTTTTTCGAGATTATGGCATTCAGGGGGAATAACTTTTGTGGTGATCCACCGTTTCCATTGCCATCCTTTCTACAGGTTGAACTTGATCAATTCTGACAAACGAAAGAGGGCGACAGAAGAGCCCATAGGGATCATAAAACATTATAGCAACCCTGTCCCATCTCTAACCGTTTGCAAGATATGGCGAGTAAATTCAATTTGCTCAAAATCGTGAAAAAATTCAAATAAAAAAAAATGTGCACATCTTCTGGCAAAGTAAGCACATATTCTAAAATAATACTTAACATTCTTTAAGATGACACCCGTTTCATGAAAATACATGGATTTACAACCGAGTAATAAGCGCTGAAATGTTGACGAAATTCAAACTCGACATGTCACCAAAATGTTTGATTCTGAATTCCGAATAAACCGTACAAGCTACAATTTGTCAAATTCACCAAAAACTTGTCCATACCATCGGTTTCAAATTATACCGAAATTCAAAGATCCCTTTTTTCGTATGACGCAAAATATTCTTCGAATAATAAATTCGTATGCTGCCATCATGTCTGTGTGGAAATATAGAAAGGGTTGTGGATGGGAGACTATTATAATAAGATTTTTATAGGTAATTTTAAAGTTAGAGGACTAAGACTGTATAATTAAAGGTAATTCTTCTTTAACCTTCATATTTCAAAATTTTAACAGAAAATATTTTTGTATTTCATAATTTAACTTTAGCATTGTAATTTATGCTTT
Organism: Argiope bruennichi; assembly: GCF_947563725.1. Classification (NCBI taxonomy): domain Eukaryota; kingdom Metazoa; phylum Arthropoda; class Arachnida; order Araneae; family Araneidae; genus Argiope; species Argiope bruennichi. The sequence goes on along the minus strand of NC_079163.1, from coordinate 111,663,318 downwards.
AAAGTTAAGAATGTTCTACTTTTACTTTTGACGCATGTCAAACTTATAAAAAAAACACCTAAGAAATTTTACAAAATAAGAATATGCATTCCATTAGAGGGATTATTGGTGTTCTATAGACAGTCTTGGAAAGCATTTTAATGAGAAATCCTTATTTAATGTGCTTAATATCATAAAGCAAAAATGTCTTCAAAAATATCTTTCTCATTTTCTTAAGAATAGCCGAGGTATTTTCAAATTACTATAAATTATTCTGTCATTTTATTTACAGCAATACTGAGCTAACTGGAAATTTTTTTTAATCAAATTGTCGACAATGCGATTTTTTTTCTCGGGTCGCATGAATTTCTAACAAAAATAAATATTAAAATATTTTTTATAAATTGAATGCATTTTGGTTAATTCAATATTTAAATTAAAATTTGCTCTAAATCCTTATTTGACTTCCGCGCCTTTCACAAATGTACTTATTGTTTTTAGTGAAATATTTGCTGTTTTTCCTTTTTTTTTGTTTACTTTATGTTAGCATGAGACGATTACGTTTCCGACGCTGCTTTGTTATATGAACGACTCTAAACCCACTCAGTATATATATTGAATATTAGACACTTCATTCATGCGTCAAGAATTTAAAGGAAAACAGGGAAGAAAAGGAAAGAAATATATTTTCTCGCAATTTAAATCATCATTTGAATCATTATCTTTAGAAAATTGTATCAAATTTTAAGAAAAAAAATTTTCATTTTATAAATTTAAAAAAATCATGGAATGCTTTAAAAGTTTTTGTTACAAAAATAACAAGGTACATAAAATAAATTTTGACTAGATTATCTTTGTAACACAAGGCATTTTGAACACACTTTTGATGTAAATGCGTATCTTATTTAAATTCATACCAATTTTCCAAAATAATAATAAAAGTAATTTTCAATATTTCTATTCGGTTTTTCACAGAGTGTTCGCTTTATCCATCTAATCGCTGCCTTATAACTAATTTCTATATGGAAGGAGATAGGTGTATATTTCAAATGGAAAAATATTTTAAATGATTTGAAGAATTATCTTTTATGTTGATTGGGTCAATAACTGTAGTTCTGAATTCAAGTAACTTTAAATTGCTCTTGCTTGAAGTTTCTTTTTCTGAGTTTATAGACAACGCCATATTTGAGCAAAAATAAAAAAGCAGCTAGAAATAAGACATGATACGCTGATTTTTAAAATGAGATTTCAAAGTAAGCTGAACAAATTCAGTTTGTACAGTAAGTAAAAGTCGCCCACCGAGGAAAATCTAATATGTGCAAGAAAGATTTTTTAAATTTGACATGATGTATAAAAGGATTATACATTTCTTGGCATTTCTATTCAGTTTCAAAATGTTTCATCCTATCGATTTCACAAAAGTTATTTCTTTATAAATAACATACAAATCAAAACTTTTTGGTATTTTAAAACATATTCGGTGTCTAAATGCTTTATAGATGACATTCAATGAATTTTGGCCCAATAACTAATTTATGAGCCGTCAGAGTTAGATATATCCACTTCCAATTGGAAATTTTTTTTCCAAATGACATAACAAATTATATTTTGTGTTTTAAATCAATAAACAAACTTTTGAAAAAAAAATGCGAAATTTAAATTTTTATCCTACCTATTAGTCATATCTAACAATGTATTTTCAAAGTTCTAGCATTCTGAAAAAAAAAGTAAAGATATAAAAAGTGAAGGCGCTCTTCTATGGATAAAACTGATCGAATTATAGGACGTTGAATCTCTTTACGTTAGGCCAATCAACAGCCGTATCCAGGAAGAGTCGTGAGTTGAACGATGAATCTTCCTTGAATGGCCATTGATACTGCCTAAAATCACCTCGATTAGAAATATCCAAAGCTTCATAACTTAGGCAGTTTTAGTTACAGAATTATGAAACTTTTTCTTTTTGTTTAATATGTAAATGTAAGAAAAATATTTTACTAGATATCACTATTAGTGCCAGCGGACTGTATAAAAATTCAGAACAGTAATTTTTTTAGAAATAAATTGATTGATTGATTAAAACATCGTGAAATCTAATTCGTATTTCGGATAAGCATTTTTCCAATTAGAAGAGATATGTCTATTTATAACGAGTCAAAAACTAGCTATTAGTACTCTAATTGTCTTATGCATAGTGGATACAATGAATAAGAGAATTTCACTCTCAATTTTTTTTGTTTTTTCAGATTTCTGTTTCAAATTATTTTATCCTATCAACTCCATAATGCTGCTTCCTTGTAAATAACAACTTAATTTAAACATCCCGATATCTTTAAATACCTTCGAAGTTTAAGTTCTTTAAATAAAATTTTTCTCTATATTATCAATCAAGGTACTATCATTCTACGTTTTTCATGTACGAATCTTAAAGTCTAAACATTATCTTTTTAAAGATTTTTCTGAATTTGTTGCAAAAATTTGTTATTTGATGTTTCTTGTAAAAGTTTCTGATTTATTTCGTCAGGAATTCCCATGATTCATTTTATTCAAGAGAAAACTTATTTCATGTGAACCAATAGCTATAAAATTATAAATCTTGGGAGAACGAAACAGAAAAAACACAAATATTTTTCGATAAAACAATAAACACTTTTTCAGCATTTCTAATGTTTGAATTTAGCTCTTGCACTTGGAGCTTCTCCAATTTAGAAATCTTCAATCTCCTCTTTTGGCAAGGTGATACTTTAAATGCGGAGAGTGTTAGAGAATGAAAAGCCACAAGTTACGGAATTTAAAATCTGAGTTGCCGAGTTGCTTTTATAGATAGGTGTTAAAATTTAGACAATTTTCACAACTTGTAGAATTTCTGAAATTTTTTTTTGCACATGTTAATGAAATTTACCATTGATAGTCGGTTATATGCATCTGAAAAAATTATACGACGGATTCTCTATTCTTTTATGATCATCTTATCAGCATAAGAATGCTAAAAATATCTGTTTAAAATTGAACATAAAATACTTTATCATGCATGGCAAATGCCTTCCATTCACTGTACAACTCGTAGCTTAATGTCATGCTGGGAAAAAGGCAGTTAATGATTTTCCCTGGCAGTATTTCATATTCCTACATTAATGCAGTTCTCATGAATTAGATAGAATATATTCAGTAGATTCAGGTCCGGTTATCAAGGTGTCCTAGCAATAAGGCGAATGTTCTTACTGTTCTTACAAATGTTAGAAGAATTCAACTTAAAAAACATTTTCGGTCATAAAATTGTTAAAATGGCCAAGAGCAACGAATATAAGACGAAAAAACAACGATAGAATTATGAGATGCAATTATTAACCTCTCTATAAACTGGGTGAATATAAAACAAACAAAATTATTCAAAATTGGGATCCCTAAACAAGAAAATTCTTTTAATTTCGTTGATGGCCTGAAAGAATATCAAGGGTCAAGTCTTTTAGCTACAGGTTGAGGAACGTTAGTCAAAAGCATGATTTTACTGAAACGCTACAGTGCATACGTATAAAAGTCAGGACAAAACTGTCATAGTGGACAGAAATAGTACCCGTTGGTGTGGAATGAAAGTTTGGAGAGGAATACTGGCTCAGGAATTACACTCGTTATTTGATCATATTTTAAAATTAAAGGTTAGTTCTCCATTACTTTTGAACATCTTCAAAAGAAAACAGTGCTCGGATAAATCGAATCAACATGGAATAAGTTTTAGTGTGTTTATGCTTTTCTGGATTTCTTTATATTTCGGGGTCAGTTTTTTAAATACGATTTTACTCTTAGGATCAAACGTAAGTAAACGTTAGTGAAATATTGGCAAATTACTGATAAATATTCATTCACAAAATAATTACTTTTAGTTATTATTATAATTACTTACAGCAACGTAATCACTGGTACAATATGTATCGTGTTTGGTAATTTTTTTTTTTATGAGGTTAGTATCAAAAAGTCGCGCTAATTCTGCTTCCATATAAAGGAATCATTTAATAGATTTGTACAACAATGTTACATGCTTTCAAAGATTCAACTTACTCAAACTGATTATATTGAGAAAAAAAAAAGATTTATTCAAGAAGATATAAAATATTGATCTTTCTGTAGTAATAGATTTATACTGTAAACTAAATGCTCCAAGAATGTTTAAAGCTTGGCTCTATTACAAATAAAAATATTACAAAAAATTTAAAATAACCATGCTATTATAAAATTTTCATGGAATAAATTATGAAGGAAATGGTTTTATGGAATAAATTTAGAGGAAGCTCGGTAAAAAAAAGAGGGGAAAAAATGTATAGATAAAGTGATTTTATAAAATCGAAAAAAAAACAGCACTCAATTCTACATTTTCGGATATTCTAAACCGATATTCAACAAGTGCTTTAGCTCATTCATATGATTCACTTGTTACTTACACTCTGAATCACTTATCTCTGTTAGCACTTATCAGGAATAGATTTCTTAAAACCATTTTTTTATTCTATAAGTTTATTTGTAGCAGCTGCAATAGGTTATTTTGTCCAGGTATTTATTTGTCATCAAGTATTTTCACACACTTCACTATTATTCGACATATTTTTAAAAAATGCTCTCGGAATCCCCATATTTTTAAGTCACTCTAAGCAAAGACTTTTAAAAAAATTAAAAAAGCAATCGATCCAAAATATTTGAAGAGATCGTAAACCTGGGGTTCTTCGATCTTTCCTGACCGTCTATTTCCTGGAACCACGCAACAGAATCCCGATCCTCCAGAATGGCACATGCGCAGTGCCCTACCTCAATCTCTTCCATCCTCTTTCCGAGTCAAACGACCCTCACATCTTCGCAACACATCCTTCCACCAAGAATTTACATGAATCCTCTGCTAAAAGCACTGGCAGTTCTAGCCAGTGCTTCGAGCCAGTTTTCTCCCTTGAGTGATTGAGCCAGACCACTCTCCGCCAGAGAGGTGAAGACAGCTCCCTCGAAATAGTTTCCCCTGATCTTTTCTATCGATTCGCTCGTCTCTGGAGCGGAGATGTCGATAAAAGCTTGTGAGGTATTTTAATCTTAAAATGGCGCCATAAGCAACGTGATTATTCATATTTACCTCTGCCGTCAAATGCTTTGCCAAAATTCCCGAATGGACGTTATTACACGATTCTTTCCGAGCAGAGATCACTTCTCACTCAATAAACAAGGCATAGTGGTAAGTGACATCTCTTCTCATGAATGAAATATTGTCTCTTAAATTTCCCCTAAAAAGGTGATCATTTTTTTAAACATTTTTACCATCATATATGTATTGCTTAGTGATTACTTTTATGCCCTGTCTAATGAAAAGACAGCTCTTAAATCCCATTAATTACCATTGACAACCTATTAATTTTTATAAAAAATGCCTTAATGAACTCTTATAGATGCATTTATCGTTTTATATCTTTTCCGCGCAAAACTTATTTCCAACTATCCAAGCTGGCTAATAAAGCTCACCTAATAAATTTCTTCACTGAAAAGTGAGTGTTTCAGGTGAATAGGCTTTTTGACAAGTAATCGAATTTTTGTTACTTGAAGAATAATTTACCTTTGTTGTTTTAAGTCTGACATACAATTAATGGTTATTAGTAAATACAATTTTAAGCTTATTAAATAAATATAAATATATATTTTTTGCTCAATAAAATATATATTTATATATTTTATTTTGATTATTTATATTATATAATAAATATTTATATATTTTGTATTTGCATCCATTAAACATTTAAAAATTTTTATACTTTTAGAAACATGTCCGATAAATTTTTCAAGATGCATGATTATTCTTCAATTTTATAATTTTAGGATAATAAATTGCATTTACTCATGCTAAAACCGTCAAATGATCTGTTAAAATAATTTTATAAGTTTACAGTTTCTTACAATTATATAAGAAAGACTTATATAAGTAAATAGACTTGGATTTCCTACTAATTGCACTTTTTTATAAATGTATTATTAGAATTTTGAAAATTTAATTTTTCGAATAAGAATTTTAAAAATTTAAAACGTTTTATTTAGAAAAAAAATATAAGTTTATTGTTCAGTTGTACAATACATGCTTAAGTATAAATTTGTTAGATATCTGTATATTTTAAACTTATTTTGTTGTCATTTTCACTCATTGCCATCCTATCGACATCATTTTAGAATAAATCCATAAGCATTCCAATAACTTAGTTTTTGAAAAGAAATGAGTCATGTATCGAAATGACATTTAACACTATTCATTTTGTTTCTGACTTTGATGTCATCCAGCAGTTTCAATATTTAATGAAAATATGAGAATGTAAACTAATACACATTAGGAAAATACGATAACTACATGGCATACACATCAACAGAAAGGTATCGAGAATAAATCCGGATACATCTTACAGTAATGAATCATTTCGGAATAAATTTTTAGAATTATTTCTTAGTAGTTCTCCTTTCCTTTTTTCTCTTATTTGTCATCATTTTTAAATGATTGTACGGTTTAAGGTGATTATTTGAAAGAATTCTTTCTTCATCATAACTGTTTACTCTTTGTTTTACAAATAATCCTTTATTTTTGTGAAACAACAGAGAGAGGAAAATAGTTTTCAAAACAGATTATTTAAAAAATACTTAATAAGGGATTGTTAATAATCATTCTAAGAAATTCCGGTCTGAAATTAGATACAATTATTAATAAATTCATTGGAAGACATTTCTAAATTTTACATGAATTAACTTTAAAAAAGCAAATCAAATTCTTAAAATGTGACAAAAAGTTTAATATTGATTACCAATGTTCACACATGCTGGTGCCAGGAGCAGGGTCAAAGGTGAGGGAAAGGCGCCAGTATTGATTACCAAATATAAATATTCACCAACCTCACGGAAAGAAATATGATTATTTTTTAAAACAGTAGCCATGTATCATTTTCTATTTGTTACACACAGTGTAATTTTGGATAAGTAGTAAATTATAGTAATTGTAATGTCCAACATTACAATTATTTCCATTGCACATAGTCCTGTATCAATAAGCCCATTCCTACAGTACACATAATCCTAACACACATACACATTTTTGCAGTACACATAATCCTAACACACATACACATTTTTGCAGTACACATAATCCTAACACACATACACATTTTTGCAGTACATATGATCCTAAACACATACATATTCCCCACAATACATACAATCTTAAACTCGTACATGTTTTCTACTTTATATACAATTGTTTTCTATATTAGTCTTTCTTTTACTGATTCATGTACTTTGAAATTCTAATGTTGCCTCCATACGCTTAATGTATAGAACCCGATAGTAGAAATACATTATAAAGACGTTTTTCATTTTCTAGATAGCACACAGTCCTCCATAAACTGAGACATTTTTTTCTACATTGCACACAATTCTAAATGCATGTACACGTTTCTAATATTACAAATAGTCATCATTCCATCATTCCTTTTTAAGTAGTTAGAAATATATTTAAGGAGCCGATAAAGGCTGAATGCTTTTAACTTAACAGTCATTTTACATTAAAATGACATTCTACATTTTCTGCATCACATAATAAAGATGTATTCTAACATTATACAAATTCCTAAACACATATACTTTTCTTACATCAAAAATAGGAAAATCTTTTCCAAAAATACCTTTTTGATTCTTTAGGTTTTCATGCAGTCAGATAGGTTAATATCCTACTTCAAACATGACGGTACATCTAGATTTCTTCTTCTATTCTCATTTTCCTGATGTTTTCAATCAGTTTCATTTCTGAAAAAAAAATTGTAAATGTTTGCGATTCATAAATAGTCAAAAGTCCTTGTAGGTAATATTTTTGATTTTTATTGATATGTTGGAATGAAAATGCTCTGAAGTTATAGTTGTGTTTCACCTTGACAGACGACAAAGAGAAATTATTATTTTAAAAACGATAAATTATTTTAAAACGATTCATAATATAAATTGTCAGAAAATTATCAATATCGTCTAAAAATACCTGTTTTGATTAAAAAGCATTATTCCTTTGATGCCTTTTTCTGCTCACAAAATTTTTTGTGACTCTAGTGCATACAGTGATAGGATTTATAAAATATGTCTTTAAGATATATTGGAAAATATATCTTAACAATAAAACCATTCATATTGTACATTATTTCTTGAATATGACACGTCATAAATAATAATAATAATAAAATAGGTTGGCCACAGATGTTTCTACCAAGAAAAACCCAAGTACTTTATTTAAATATTTTCTCACTTTTATATAACCCATATTATTGTATTTAAATATTTCTTTAAAAATTTCTTCAAAATTATTGATTTAAATGTATTTAAATAAGTGTTTTTTAGAGTTCTTTCTTCTTAATTTGATCAGAAGTTTGAAGCTTTAATTGAAAGAGTTGTTGATTATTTGTCTTTTTTCATGCGCACAAAAGGATCAATTATTCTTTATACTTTGCTTTTAGAGAAAAGATGTATAGATAATCATTTCTGTAAAGAACAACAGTCGTAACAACATTAATTATGTAATAAAAATAGTTGTAACAGTAAATAATAATTCTTAGAACGAGCTGAACAAACTAATTATTGTCGTTTATACTTTAAAGAAAAATGTTTGAATAATAATTTCTGTAATACATATCAATTGTGTGTCATTTTTTAATCGGCTAGCATGAAAAGTATATATATTCTGAAATATTAAATCCATTTATAAATATCTTCACATGTTAAAAATAAAATAATTTTTTTTTGAAAAAATTATTCAAAATTTTTTTATGAGAAATATTTATTTATTAAACAAATTTTTCCACGCTTCAATTACTTTAATTTAAATTTTAAATATTTAAAGAATTAGAAATATTTGTGGTGATTTCAGAACAGCAGAAAAAATAATTCATAAGCATTTGCAACTATTTAATTACGTCATACATAAAGTTTCCATTTACTGGAAAAAGCAAAATATTTGCACCTTACTAACTAAATAATGAAATATTTTCATGGCTCAAAACTTAGTTTAATTTTTAAACAAAATGTGTGAGGGAAACAATGTTTCAAAGATGATTCTTATGCGATTCCTTATATATTTGTTTACATTATTTCGGAAACTTGATAAAAAAAACAACAACTTATGTTTTCACTTTATTTTGAAAGCAACATTTCAGAAAGTTAAATTTCTCTTTAAGGAGTGATTATTTTGGTTAAGCATACATATATAGATGTGTAGGCATTTTATGAACGACCCTAAATTGCATGAAATTTTATTTTTCATCAACAATTTTCAAGCCTAAATGAATCAAAGAAAAATTGGAAAAATAGCTTTAAAAACTAATTTTGAATCTAACTTTGTGTTAAAAATAATTTAATAAATGTTTAATTACAATTTCTATATTAAATTTTGTTTCTGAAAATCAAACAATATAATAACTAAATTACTTTATTAACTTATCATTAACATATTTATAATTAATTCAGAAAAGGCTAAAATATTAATGATACACATATACACTACTACAGAATATATGGTTCTGTATAGAATGTATTTAAACAAAATATTAGTACTTAGAATTATTTTTAATATTAAAATTTGGGGAAATAATCCAAAAAATTATGTGATTTTCTTGATATTTCTTATTAAATTTTCAAGATCAAAGGCAACCAGTTTTCCAAAACTTGTGAAAAAATTATAATAAAAGTAAAAAAGGTATAACTCAAGGAAATAATAATAAAAAAAAACAGTGATTCATACAAAGAATACTGTAATTAAATACTATTCAGAATACACGCAGTAATTTCAGTTTCTTCAAAGTATGTAAACATGTTGCATTCATGGCATCTTCATATATTTTACTGTAACTTCAAAACATATTGCATTCTTAATTTTTTATCGTCGGTTACTCACCAAATAAAAATGTTTATTGAAAGAAAAAACTGTCAACAATCTTTATTAAATATCTTATTACAAACTATTTTCTTAAAATTTATCAAATCAATAATTCAAAGAGGGCTTCACACTAAAATTTACTAATTTCTAAGTCATTATTATTATGCCATTACTTGAAAAGATAAATGAGAAATACTTCTAAATTATTTTCATCAATTTTAAATCAAGAATTCTTACAATTTTTTTTTTTCATATTTAGTCTTATTATTTAGTTATATTTCGTATATTTTACTTTGCAAATGGAAAATGCACAAGACAGGGTAAAATGTATTTCACAGAAATTAGAAATTTTAAGATAGCTTAAATTTAGACTATTTCAGTTCGGTGAATTTTAAAATAAGTAAAAGGTTGAAAATAATTTTTTGACTTCATATTTTGGCAATTACATTCATTTCAACTTTTAAAATTATATAAAACAGTGAAATCATTACGAATTACAAATGAAACACACCTTTGAATCATATGAGAAATATTATTCTCTTCCTTTCATAATAAAATCAAGAATAGTACAACTAAACAAAATAAGATTTAAGTTTGAAGTACAAGTTAAACACTTGACCTTAGGGGAATAAAACAATAAATGCATCTAAATCATCCAAGCACGAATTAATAACATTAAATATGTGCCTACATATATTAATTCTGGTTTGAAAATGATACAGTGAAACTTGAATTTCTATTTTGTGTATAAAAAATATTTTCATATTCAGCTTTAAAGACACACATCTAACAAACTTGAAAGGTAAGTAATTACCACGTATTTATTTGTTTATTTCCATAATAAAGAAGACCAAACGGCTGGTATGTAGATATCGTATTGTCCAACATTTCATTGAAAAATGGAAATTCTATCAAGAGTGAAATCCAAAAAAGTCATTATAATATCTGTTCTCATTTCCACGTATTTGAGACACGAAGTTAATTAGAAAAGCTACAACGTTATAATACCAGTTATAATATAACATAAACCAGACACGCTTATAAATTAATATTAAAGTGAAGATTAAATATTATTAAAAGAGTTCAAGCATATTCTGTATATTCATAAGCTTTTGATTAAAACTGCAGTTTCAAGGTAAGAGCATTTAAATAGCGTAGCCAATCAGTCAGAACATTTCAGTAAACATTTAAATTAATGAACACTTAGCACGTGATCAGTTGCCCGCTTAGAATGACTTCTACTCCCATCATTTAAAATTTAATGAAAATTTATGTGTCTTTAGAATATTCAAATTCAGTGTATCGATTTCAGAGGCTTTAAATCCAATTACTGGCTCGTTCACTAAGCGACATATGAAGTTAAGAATAATGATGTCCATCATGTCTACGATTGGAAACTTATTAATGATCAATATTTCTTAGTGTTCTGCTTACAAACGGCATAATGAATTGAATTAAAGCAATAAACATACTCTAGAAAAGCATGTTTAAGTCTTGGGAAAATATTTAATATTAATGGAATACTGATGGATATAGGAATTATTAGTTTGATGTTTTATAGAACGTAAAAAAAAATTAAATGCAGATACACATCTGATTGAAAGGAAAAACGATTTATAATAAAACGTTATAACGATAAAGATTGAATGTGCTTACATGGAATATATATTAATATTTTCTTCATTAAATAAATTAAAATCTTATGATAAGTCATTTTATGAAAAGTGTTTTAATAAAGATTGGACTTAATGCAATTAGTTAGATCTTTTAAGCATGCTTATCTTTCATCTTTGGTTAAAAATTTCCTCTAAGTAAAATTAATAAGGACCGACAGGATGCCGACTCTGCACCACGATTTCATTATGTACAATTATGCTACATTGCTTCAAAACTGAATTCTTTAACATAAACGAAAAAAGTAATGTGCATTACCTAAAATTCAGTGATTAGTTTAGTTTAAAAGGTCGTTAAAAGTTTATTCTTATTCTTACGTAAAAAATATTTTGGAGAAAAGTCTTTTAACGTTAATAGTCTTTTCCTCTTAGATCATTTTGTGTTACTCTGTCACGCAAGAGAATAAATAGGATGTGCATGTAAGAAACCTCTTGCTGCTCGAAATAACATAAGGTATCTTCAATATCTTATCTAAGTATCTTATACTTAATTTTTCCTTTGTCCCTGAATTCTACTGAATTGCTTAAATGTCCTGTGATATATCTACGCAATATTTTCATGGTGTCATAATAATTATATTAATGCCTTAGCACTACTATTAATAATATTTTCGTATCATCAAGCTCAAAATTTTTCGTTCCCTCTTGATTTCCAACGTATCCCCTTCTTTCGTGATCAAACAATATTCAAATACTGGGGAAAATAAACAGTCGTATCGTTAAAAGAATTGGTACGATTTTACAAGAGCAATTCTTTCGACAATATATTTTAAAGATTGTAACAGTTCTACCATTAATTATCAAATATTTCATCGTACTAAATGTCCCTTATTCGAAAATTGAAAAAAAAATTCTTCAAGAGATTCCAAGGTTTAGATCACTGTGCGGGAAATTTTTAAACCTTTCTAAACAATCAATAGAGTTTCAGCTATATTTCATATTTCTGAATTTTTTGATACTGAATTATAAATTTTTTATTTCCACAAAATTTAACATTACTCAATTTTATTATTCAAAGATTCTTATAATTTTATATAATGCAGAACCATGATATAAAGTTGCAAAATCTTAGTTATTATCCTTTATATAATTAGTAATATTTATTATTTTGGCACTAGGAAACGAGATTTAAAAAAATATTAAGTAATTTATAATTCAGATTTTCTCATATTTTTGTAAAATTATGAAAACACACATCTAATTAAAAAAAAAAATCCAAATTAGTACTTTCTACTTTTCTAACACGTTTTTTTAGTTCTAATTCTATTTAAAAAGTTTTTTCTATAATGTCCTAATAATTCATTACAGTTGAGCCGAAAGCACACTATCACAATATCCAGTATCATGTATTTTACCCCATTCTTTTATAAGATATTTGCTTGCAGCTTGGCCAGTACTTACCCTCGTGCTATAAAAAGACAATTAATTAGATATTTGCAAGATCTCCCAATAAAAAAAATTAAATTATTATTAGTTAAATAAAACAAATGACAATCTAAAAATTATAGAATTTATATTATTTATTAACAACTAAATTTTTAAAAATGCTAAAATTCTTTGTATAATTTTGCTGCAAAAAAGAAATGCAAAACGATACATCTATACTACTAATAAATATATAATTAATAAGAAATGCATTGCTTTTTTATTTAAGAATTCTGTTAATAAACTGAAAGCTTGCACGATTACCATTAATTTTTGAGACTTTTCACCATTAAAAAAGCCGCAGTAACGTATTTATTCAATCCCTTAAAAAAGTCATCACATTTTTAGTAGTGTATAAAACACTGTCCACATTTTACAGTTAGGTAGTGAAAGATGTCCTTAGGAAAGCTATTGATATCGTTGACTTCTGTGAAATGTATCACTAATTTTATCAAACAAATTGAAAATAACCATGAGGTAAAACACCTCCCGCTTTCTGGGAGCGACGCCTTTTTCTATTTTATGTTTTTCTGTGATAATATTTTTTTTTTATTTTAGAGAAATTTGTTTAAAATGATAAAAACAATACTTTTTTTTTGAGATATCTTTTAATGCAGGGCACATATCAAGTATACTGATGAGTCTTTTTACTATTCTATTAAAAAAACAATGACAATGACTCCTTAACTCTGATCGTCAGTTAAATTTTAGCATTTAACTTTATCATCACTTTAGCATTTAAATTTATCATCACTTTTTGAGTAATATTTCATCTTAATTTAATGTTAGCCTCTTATATAAAGCCCATTTATGTTTAACACACTAAATAAATAACAATACAGCAGTTTCTGTAAATGTGGGGAATAAAAGCCTTATTTTATTTTAAAAAGATATTTATTGTGTAACATAATGTATTCTTTTAGTTATAGTAAGTTCTAAACTAATATTATCTAACATGTTTTCAAAGCATCAATAATGTTTTCATAGAATCGTCGTACTGCTTTTTTCAATCAGGACTTCTACAAATTCATTTTAGTTCTTCTTCAGCTTTGCGTTATAATAATGAATTTATCGCTTTAAAATATCCCAATTGCGTTTGATGTCTTTTTCATAAACAATTTTCAAGTTTTTGCCAAAAAATATTATTTAGAATGAATAATAAAGAAATGAATAGATTCCCTTCTTTGATTTGCCTTTAGTCACTAATATGTTTAGACATCGTTGATTATTCCATCAAATAACATAAAAATAAGTTAATATTTATATATGTATGCATTTTTTTTTTGTTTTGAATGTAATTGAAAATTGAATGGGGCTATGCAGATATTAAAAAACCTTCTGTATGTCCTCCATGTAAATATCCTCCATTTTAATATATCAATAAACAAAATACACAAGCTAATAAGAATCATATCGCTCATGACTATTTATAGATAGAGTTTGGAAACAACCGCAAAAAATGCTGCTCCAAAATACAACAAATAGATGAGTGTTCATCTTTTTTTCATAGAAATATTCCAATTGCCTAACAATATTTATTATTTTACAGTACATCAGCTCAGTTCTTGTTTCTACTTCGAAACATGCTAACATTTTGTATCAAATTAGAACATTTTAACAGATTGAAAAGAAAATAATGATACTTTAATTATTATATGTTTTATTAACAGTTCTCAAACTCTATGATTTTTTTTGTCTTTGACCTAATTCCAGAGTACTTTTATCTAAATTAATAAATACGCGCATGTGTTAATGTTCTCTTTAATACTATAAAAATCATCTACATGTTGCATTTTGATGTCTTCTGTGTTTTTGACACGGTTTTAGTGCTCGTATAATTATTCAAATTAGCCTACTTTCAACTTAATTTTCCTCTAGTATAACAGTTTCGGAAGTAGTAATTTTTCTTTCGTAAGGTATTTCCCAGTGGAATTAAGCATATTCAGGTTAAATTTTATCACGTCGTTACATCGTTTACTGTAAGAAATATAAATAGATCGTTCTTGGTTGGTTCACGTTTCATTATGAAGGTACGTTTGATTGTCTCTACATTGCTTACAAAATGTAATTATGTATTTGTTGCTATAATTAGTAAATATTTTTCAGTTAAAAAAATATTTACTTGCCAAAAAATTATAGGTTACTTTACCGATATAATCTAGTCTTCACTCTGATTTAATATCTTTTTTTTTAAATTTATTTTCCTCAGAGAATTCTTCCCAAAATGGTAAGATTTTGAAAAAATAAATAATTGGTTTTTAATATATTGAATTATTTTACTTAGTTTTTCTGTACTAATATTTTATGGCAGAAAAGTTGCATTAATATCATATAGAAGGAATTATTCAATCTTGGATCTGGGAGTCAACATTTTCAGCATAAGTGGGGTTGAAAACGGCGGGAATGTGCCGAAGTGTCTGATCGCGGCATAATCTAGCCTTTTTCAGCTCCCCCTTATACATATCAGCTAACAAGATTCGAGCTATTATTAAATGGATTGCATAATTTATGTAAAAGCTATATTGTCCTGTCTTTTATTGCATTATTTTATGATTCTACAGTGCTTGTCCTATGGGAGACGTTGATGTGAGCATTTTTAGTATAAGTGGTGCCGAAACAGGCATGAATTCTGGACGAAATCGCCAACAGTGTCCACCAGCGGTGGTCATCACCCACGATTCAGACAACTATTCACCATCCTCCATCAACCCATCTTCTGGTGAAGGTCTTCTCAATTATAAAACTGGAGGACTTGGAGCCAGCACATTGTCTCTTGCCACCGAAAGTCGGAACGGAGTTTTTACTGGAGGACCACCATCAAGAACAGGCTCTCCAAGACACAGCAAAATACATCCCAGTGAAGGCAGCAGTTTGCCCAAATCAGGATCTTCGATGGCCGTTTTCTCAACAGATGGGCAATTGCTTGGAAGTAAGTTGATATATTTTTTCATCTATCTTCAGCTTTGCAGTTTCATATAAATTTTCAAATGTTATGGAATGAATTTCCAATAAAGTCTTAATTCTACCAAGATAGTTGCTGCTCAAACATATCATGGAGTGGTGTTTCCAAAAGTTAAGGATTTCGAGATTTATATTTAATGACTTGGTTGCATGATAATAAGATAACTGCATGACTGATACGTTTTTCCAAAGGACTGGTTATACCTCAAGGGGATACTTGAAGCGGAAAATATAGCTATGTGCAAAGATTGTAAATAGAAATAAACTGTTACGTGAATAAAATTTTGAGTTTCGGTAAGTATCATTTTCAAGAAATATTTACTAGAAATTCAAACAAAGCGCATGGAATGTGGTGCTAGTAGAAAGTCGGAACCATAAAATCGCGGACTTGTTTAATTAATCGAACATTAATCCTTTAAAATACATGACAATTTTTTAACAAATTTTTTTGTATTAACTTAAAGGGGCATTTATTAAGTATCTACATCCCAGCAACGTTATAATATCAAATTCAACAGTTTGTGGAAGAAGTTCATTCAAGGCCGAAGATTTTAACGAATTTTATTGACATATTGGCTAAAATTTATTTCTTTGAACATCTTTATTACGATTCGAAAAAGAAAGCAAAAAATGTTTAAACAGTCTTAGAATTTCATTTTACATATTACCTTCCCATCGACTTTCTTTTCATTAATGAATTTTATAATATCATACAAAAATTCATGTTTTTTTCTTTCGGTCTCATTGTAGCTTTCTTTTGCCTTTTTTCAGTCACTCTTCATTATCAACATCACCACCAGAATTTTACTTTACATATTACCTTTCTACTGACTTTCTCTTCATTAATATATCAAATTTGTAATATTATACAAAAATTCATTTTTTTCCCTTTTGATCTCATGGTGGCCTTATTTTGAATTTTTTTGTCCATTTTTCATTATCAGCATCACAAATAGACATAATCATATCCCTTAAAATACTGAAGGAGTTCTTGTGAAAAGATTCAAAAATAGAAAGTAGAAAATAATAAAGAATAACCATTTCTTCCTGTTATTTAAATTCCTATTATTCAAAAAATAATTTACCTGTAACTTAATTATACATTCATACTGTACATGACATCAAATATTCATCTATGGCAGTAACAAGAATTTAAGGCAAAATATTTAATGCAAGGGACGCATACTTCATTTTGGAATTTATTACAAATCTCGCAGGATAAAAAGATTAAAACGAGCAGTTCAACTTAAGATAAATTGCGATTCGATTTTAGTTGACATACGAAATTACTTTTTGTGTGACTATGATGCCATGCGAATTTACAAAACTGGCTGAAAGAAGGATTTTATTTTACAGGGAGATATTGTATATAAGAAAAGCGAAAATCACTTCAAGCATTCTATTAAGCATCGTACTCCTAATGTATATAAAGCTGTCGTATGAATTTTTAAAATAATTGTCTGTATACTGATATTAGCATATTAAAAGTTAGCAAATTTAAATGCTTCTTTGTTAAATATTTGCTTAGGTTTGAAGAGCAAATGTAATACCAGTTCTTTAATATGTATTTAAGAATGAGTTTTAATCACGATATATTAGTCACGCATTGCTGGAAGTTAAATGAATTAAATATAAACATTTGACAGATCTAGGTCAATCAGAATAAAAAGCTCCAGCTTGTTCGCATGCAATCTCAGGAAATTGGGATTTTTGAATTTGAAGAAGAAAGTTTTTATTCAAAGAATACCGCAGTAAAGATTATTGTAAACTAGAAAGAAAATGTTTTTTAAACAGAGTGAAATTGGAAACTCTTTTTGTTCATGCCACCTATTGATATGGAAATAAGATTAAGTACACTGTATGGCATAAATGTTTTATATTCAGAAAGTTCTTATTTCTGTCATAAAAAGGCAAAATCTGATAAAGAAATCACATTATTCGTCTCTAGAGTCAGTACGCGCATTGATTACTGTTGTATACATATCAGTGGAATACTATTAACTGAGTTTTTATGAGAGAACACAAACTTTGTTCTGTTTTGCAAAAATGGAAAGAAAAGAAGCTACATTTCAATATTTGAATATGATTGCAATTTACACACGAATTTGTAATCAACTTCGAAATATTCATTGATCCATACAGTAGATAGAAATAAATACAATACAGCATGAGTAATTCAAAAATTCGAGTAAAGAAAACTAAAACTTATAAGCGTACACAGTAAGAGGAAACATCGAGTTTTAAATTAAAGATTGCAATAAAAATTATTTTTAATGTTTAACAGTTTTGATAAATAATACATGGTTACTAAAAAAAGAGTAAGTAAATAACTTTAAAAAATAAAATAATAACAGTAATTTAAAAAAATTGCATGATTTTACATTTTACATTACCTACAAAGCATGATTTTACATATTTTTTTACAAAAAATATATGTGTTTTGCATTACTGATGTAATTCAAGAAAGTTATGAAAAAAAATTTTAATTATTTTTTTCTGAAATTTAAAAAAAATTAAATTGCGGGGAATAGCTACATTATGAATTAAACAATATCTCAGTGACACAAATTATTTTATAACAATTCTGCAATAAAAATAAAAGCTTTTTTTTACCAATATATATAAATAAATATATTGCAAAGATAAGAATATATATTTTAATATTTTTAATGGTAAAATTATTCATGCAACAGCCGTCTTAGTATTCTTCTATGTTTCCAGATTAAATCTAGTTCTAGCACCGTTATTGTCATATGTAGGTCTTTGCTACAAATGTTTATCAAAAAACATTTAAAAAAGGATTTCCAAACACTCATTGTTGCCCTTTTGAACAGTCATGTGAAATTATAAATAATAATAATAATAATAAACTTATAGCCAAATGGCTGCATGCTGCACTGTAAGGTTAAACGATTTACAAAAATTACAGTTTCAATAAAAAAAAATGTAATTTTAAGAAAAAAGTAGTTTAAAGCACTTTCAAAGCAATATTTAAATAATAAAATTTCAAAATAAATTTTTTTAATTACAATTTCTCCAATTGCTGTTTTGCTTAAATTCATTGCAAAGCAGTAATTCTTCGAATGAATTAAGGGCCATGAAAGGACCATGAAAAATTCAAGTATAATATTTTTTTATAATCTTTAGTTTTTTTTATACATTTAATTAACCAAAATGAATTCGAATTCTGTACAGTATTATTAATAATTATAATTAATAGAAAATCCAAGAGGTCAAAAAAAATTTCCATTAGTTACGCAATCGAATTAGCTAAATTCTAACATACATAATAAGTATCAGGATAATGAAAAGAAATAAGTTTTATTAGTCTGATGAAAGAAAACTTTAGGTTTGTCACTTGAGAACAGATATTCTGCTTATAAAAAATATTTCTGAAAGCCATCATGGTAAGCATCTTGAAAATTGTTGAGATCTGTTGAAAATGTAACAAACAGATTCACAATAATAAAGTGACCCAACAAATCATATCTACGCTATTATCATATGTGAACTACGCAAGTTTCTTTTCCTGTCCATAAAAAACAAACGTAACTGAATTTGGGCAACGAGCTTCGTATTTTTGTAACTGGCAAGTTCGATAGTCCTATTTCAAGGCAATAGTATTGCAGCCAATTACAGTTGACTTTTTAAAATTTTATTAGGACTTGCTGGAGTTAAAACTACATTTTACAGCTGACACTCCCCGAGAAAACTAATTATGCGCCAGATTTTCTCGTTCTTTGTAAATATTTTCTCTGGAGTCTTTTCTATAGGCACTTAATAAGGATATGCATACTTAAAAAAGACTAATAAATTGTGTTCGTAATGGTTATAATAACTAGCAATACTTACATTGCTTGTACTGATGAGGTTCATGCGTCAATTAAATCAAGAGAATCTGCTCAATTCCTATCCGAAACCACACTCTATTTTTCGAATCGAATGAAAAAGAAAACAGAATGTATTAAACAAGCCAAACAACGGATTAACATTATTGTCATTTAAAAGCGTAAAAATAATTTAGTTTTTAAAAATTATTAATTAATAATTTACAAGCCATTCTGAACAAAGAACTAAATACAGATTTGCTATTACGTTAAAAGCCTTTAAATTAAACATTCAGTATAATATAGTCAATCTATGTTATAAAGCAATCACATTACAATCGTCACTGTGCAAGTAATCTTTAACTGCAATTTGTCTTACGCTGTGCAGTAACTTTGACGTCAGATATTTCTTCCTTCAAAATGCGCAAAACATATCAAAATTCAAGAATACTAAGTGAACATGAATCGATTCAATTGAATCCGAACTGCTTCCTCTCGATTTGAGTCGATAGTGAGTGTACTAAGAAGGAGCTCTGCACGTAATATTAAACAATGTAATTTAACTGATAAAATAATTGGTTTTCATCGATCATACATTGCGCTAATTTTTTCAAGTGGGTTCAAATGATCTAATATCAAAATATTTTAAAGTAATTATTTACAGACATTATAATGAATTTGGAGTTCATAAGATGAAATTACAATTGGATAGTTACCAAAATGTTCACTAATCCCACTCTTTCTTCTTTCTTTATTATAACTCTTAATATAAACACGCCAAATTCATTATAACGTCAATCTTTATGATGTTTTATACCAACTGTATTCAATAATCACAGAAAGTCATTAATTCGTCTTGGCTTAAAAATGGCTTTTTTTCTCAACGAATTATTAAATTTTTGGAAGTGTGGCAGAAATGCACTTTTGCTTGAAATTATAGCTCATCTACATACAGAAATTAGAAAATGCACTTGTAGTTTGTGTCAAGAAACCAAGCCCACGATCAATATTCTCCAGGCAGTTCCAGCCCTATAGGAGGTGAGAATAACTACTTCTGGCTTAAATCATTTGGTGGATACGGAAACACAACAGAGAAATTTCCGGCGTACATGGATAATTTGACATGATCTAAATTGTTATCTAGCGTGAGTTGTGTTTCAGGTTCACTTCGTTATTCCAAGACCTTGTGTGATGCCCTAGATATATCCATACCACTTTTCAAATTTCTAATCGCCTTATTGCATTCATTTGTTCATAGAATTCTGTTTGGATAGGAGTTTCGGAAATATGTGTTATATTTATTACAAATAGAAGTTATTTTAAACTTTTGTATGGGAAAGGAAATTAATTTTTTAAGAAACTAGTTTAAACTAGAAGTTCATAATTTTTAATTATTTTCTTTATTTCTTTCGGAAATTTGTTTAAAATTTCCCATTAAATTAAAACACTAAGGCTTTGAGAGGAACTAATACAGCATAGTGATTGGTTTAACCATTTAATTAATGTACGATTCGTTATTTTTAAAAAACAGTTGTGGGAATCTATATATAGGAATTTAAGGAATGCAAGAAAAACAGTTACAAATCTTTTTAATTAAGTTAAACAATTAAACAGACATTTCTCGTTTAGTTAAAATATCTTTGTTAAATTCAGAATTTTTTTTTCACCTTAAAAATGTTCTAAATAAATAATTTTATAAGTCAGTTGAGAAATTATTCAAAATTTATAGCAAAAAAGGTAATTTTGGCAGTAATACAAATATTAATCATCTTACAATGCAAGGTTAAAAATCTATAAAATAGAAAGCAGCCCTGACAGAAATCAGAAACCTCTAATACAGTTATTATAATTTTCGGTTTCACCAAGAAATTACATCAAAAGAAGTTTCATTAATAAATAAATAACATCACGAATTCAAAGGGACTTACAGTTCATGGACTAGTATCAGATGCATAATTGACATTTTGCTTGCAAAGAAGAAGAAAAAAAGTTAAGTTTCAATAACACGTTATTTAATATTCCGTATGTGTAAGAATTGAGATAAGATTTGGCGCTAACTAAAATCACTTTTGAAGAGAGAAAATGTGGAATCTATTAAAAAAAAGTTTCATTTTTTAAGTCTTGAAAATTTCAAATAAAGAGAATGAAATTGTATAAAAATGCTATATTGCCAAAATATAGTTCGTTATAATGTACTCTGAAAAATTTATGTTGGATTTTATTAAAACAATGAATGTTAGTACCATTTTAAAATAACACGAGGGCTATTTCTCAGTTAAGTCTTACTAAATCAAATTTCGATTTCATGTCCGTGGCACCACCTGGGGATGAATTTGAGAAGAAATGAACTCAAGATCAAACAATAGAAAATAAATGAACTAAAAAAATCCTCTGTTCAATACATTAATAAAACGGGCTTTAAAGAGTTTGGAAAATTAAATTTTATTTTAAATTAATTTCTGTTTTATTCTATCAGAACATTTCTAAGACTACTGTATATTTTTAAATGTCACATTCATACCGCTTAATTCGTTAAAGATGAATTACAAGGATTTCAATTAGCATGTTTGGAAGCATAATTGAAAGCTGAATCTACAAGAAACATTTAGAGCCTGAGATAATTTTTTAAGGTTTCTTCTGATGTCTAAGGTTTTTTTTTCCACTTACCCTTAATGGAAAAATATAATTACATTTCCTGTTGAATGACTGTTGAGAATTTTTTTTATAGAAATGGAAATATTTAGTTTAATACAAATTCCAAAATCTGCGATTGTAGGTCAAGTACAGTTTAGAAATTTCATTCCCATAAAAAAAAAAACATAGATCCATCCTGAAAGAAAGTGGAAAAATTATAGAAAAACATTTAAACTACACTTTATAACTCTGTATTCAATCTTTTAGTAAACATTCTACTCGTATTTTATTGCAAGAATGATTACAGGGATATTACGGAAATACAGATAAACTCTTTACCTCTACTTTATACCAAAAATGAATGTAATTTCAACAAAAAAACGACTTTGAAAGAAAAAAATATTTAATTTACATTAATTCAAAATATCAATATGATGTACATATTGACATACATATATATTTTCTAGCATTTTCTTTTGCGATTCAAAGTATATATTTTCTGAATTTATTAAAATGTAGTTAGCTTACTATTTTATTACTTTACAAAGCTAGTTCCTTTTTCCAATCTCTCGGCAATTTAAAAATTAATCTCTGACCATACTATGTTCAGTTGACTTGGGATTTATATTCTTTACTATAAGTGCAACATTATTGCATATTAGATAGATAATTAAATTAATAATAATTAGATACATAATTCTAAAAGTGCATATTAGATACATAATTAAAGAATTATTTTAACAGGAATTAGGAACGATGCATAAAGGTATGATATATAAGCACGCAGACAAAGAATTGGAAGAATATAAGCAATTTTGTAAAGCTGTTGAAATATTCAATAAATTTTCCCTAAAAATTTTACTAAACGGGTACCTAGAAAGAGTTTCTAATCTAATGCTTTACATGCATTATTTAGATGCGAATAAATGATATTCCACAATCTACACACTATATACTCTAAAGAATATTTGGCGTTCTCATACATCATTCACATAATTAATCTATGAATAATATGCTTGTTCTAATTGAAAAAGGTATTGAGACTACACATCACAAAGCAGGAAATTCGGGATCTGACCAAGAAAAAATTGGGAATTCTGACTATATTCAAACTACTCTCATCCCAATTTATTATTTTCCTTACCAAACCCACATTTTACCTTATTTTTCTAAAAGTCTTAAGTTCTTAAAAAGCAAATTCAAATGTAACGCAAAAATAATAAATTAATCTATTAAGTATTTCATTTTATCATTTACTTACATTAATGAACTACAATGCCTATAAATAATGCAACCTAGGACAATATATCATCGAGAAAGAAATAAGAACTGAGGTTTTCTTTTTTTTATTATTATTCTGTACATAAAAGGAATGCGCTCTCAGGGAAAACAATAAGGATTTATTAGGAGGATTCTGAAATGATGTTCTTGGTGAGGCAGTTTTATTAGCAGCAGAAATAAATAGATTTGAGCATAAAGTGAGATTCGGGCATTTTTTTTATCGATTCTTGATTGGATTGTATTATTGATGTCGTAAAATCCCTATCTGACCTTTCTACGCAACACATACAGTTCAAAAAGTGAAACGTTGATAAAACGTTGATCAATATTTAAACCAGGGGGAGTATTCTGACTCTCATATAACTTTCACAATATAGTTTGTTTTGTGTTTTGTTTCGTAACGTAGTGGAGAAAATTAGAGCATGCATTTCCAACATCTTTCAACCGGACCTAAAATTTGACACAAATCCACAATTGATGCCAGAATCATATGCTAAATTTCATTTATTTATTTTATAGTATCAGATTTATCGTTTTTATATATATGGTGTAAAATGCATATAAACCATTCCTTTCAGGTAAGATGTGCAGCATGTTAGAAGACTCAGTTCAAAATTTGAAATAGGTCTGTAGTTCTGGTGATAAAACCATATGCCTTATTTCATACATCTAGCTAGCACTGATTTAAGTGTACACATGCCCACGAACAGAAAGATATACAGATTTTGTCTAAAATGCTGTAAAAATCTATATTTGGATGCAAAAACCATTTGGTAAAATTCATTCATCCATTGTCTTTTTTCAATTAGAATGTTCGCAGAGAGACAGAATTCAAAAAATGGTTTATTCAAAGGCTTCGAGATCTAAAACAGGAAGATTTATCAAAATTTTGAGATCGACTTTTTTGATGATTAAAATATTTTCTCTTTGTATATTTCATATTCGAAAAGTAAAAAGTGAATAAATTAAAAAAAAAAATTAGTAACCTTCACATGGGATGAAGAGCTGAATCAATCAATAAGATTACACTGTCATTAAATAGTCGAAACAAAATCCTTATTTTTTTATAAAATAATTAAGAATATGAAAAATAATCGTGTTTAGTCGATTGGGTCTCCCATCAGGGCTCGTAAAGTTATTAAGAGTGGTTTAAATAAACGATGTTGATTTAAAGTGAGGGAATCTATAAAAACATGAGAAAAATTTATATAAGCATGTGAAGCAGGACAAATGAGAGTCATCTAAATAAAAAAAATCATACACAAAACGAAAACTTTTAATGAGGAAGCAGGTTTATCAGTTCTTAAAATTTGCAGGCTTATCGATTTTTGAAACTCCTAAAAAACTCATTGTTTTTATGAGCGCAGGAAAGCAAATCTTATATAATTTTCTCACTTCTTCTGCAAGTAAAATAATAACAAAAACATTAGCTTTTATTTCAAAAATCTTTACTTCCTTTTCTAAATGTCGTATGCCAAGTTTGACAAAACATTTTATTGATGTAAAATGCTTGTAGCTATATCTGCTGTCAAACTCTTACATGTGATACAGGGTCATCGTTTGTTGTCGCAAAATGTCATATGTCGTTAGTGGTTCCAGCTGTTGCATCAAAATTTCGCGTGTTTTGCTATATGTGATTTTTGAACTACGACATTTTAATACTACGCCGAAAGTAAAATTACCACTTGAAACAAGATGAGACGAAATATTTTTCAAAAACAGTGTTTGATGCATATCTCAAGGGAGTTTATATTTTTAAATTTATTTTAATACTATGATTGTTTGACAAGGAAGATTAATGAAAATTCTTTAGATTTTGAAGATCAAAGAAGATTTATAGAAGATTCATGTTCTTCCATGCATGATAAAAAAGCTGATTTAATATATTATTTATTACATTTGCAATTAACTGCAAACAGTAGAATTTTAATTTCCTTTAGCAAATTCATATATTGCATTTTTAAAGCTATCAGCATTGTAACTGCATTATGAATATAAGTTCTTTAAGAAAATTAAACAAAAAATTCTTATTTAAAATATATAAATATTTACTAAAGTGCATTTAAAATCAAACCGTTTTACTTACGATACTCACAAAGAACAATAAAACAGATATCTAAAGAAATACCGATGCATTTATTTTATAAAGGAAAAAAGTTCAGTAATAACTGATTTCTGACTTGAAATGGTGCCAACTAGTACTTTTTATGATCAACAATCCAATCAAGATTTGTCAAAATAACAATGCTTTAAAATTTATTAGTTAGAGTACGTTTTCTTATATATTTCTATAGAAACTAGACATTCAATAATTAAATAAATAAATATAAGTTAAAAATTGTAATGGCTTTTAATCATTACAGTTTTTTCTGTTGAATTTCAATTCTAAATTTTATGTACCCTAATTATTGACCAGTTTTATTGCATTTTTTATATCTTCGACAATAAATATAATATTTGAAATTTATTAGAATCGTTATATACACAGTTCCCTATATATCGATGTATATAAAATAATATTGAGAAAATGAAAGAGCAAATCAAAGGGGAAAATACAAATCAAATAGGATCGGGATTGTAAGACACTAAATATGCATTTCTGCAATATCTAAAGCATCGCCTTTATTTTGTTGACCTTATTTTAAATATGTAATTAGATTCATGAATTGATCTATCAAATAATTGAAAAGCATTTTCAAACAAAGATTTTTAAGATAAGACAATTACTTCAATAAGCAAACTTAATTCTCATATTTACGATATACTGCGATGAACTGACGGGATAGTTTTCCCTTCGGGATGGGCAGGTTTTCGTCGTAGATCCGAATACTGAAACGGCCTGTTTATATAAAATTTATTGAGGCGCAATATAAATTTGTATGTGATGGAGACCAATGTGTTAATTTAATTTATTTTCATACAGGTGATTATCTAGTAGTTACTCCGAGTAAGATTTATTTTAAATTTGCATAATATTTAGAATAGCGAATTACGAATTGAAGAGTAAAAATAAGGAAATAATTAAAATAAAAATAATTAATTTCAGTGCACTTATGAAGGTGTGTTTTCAAAAACTGTTTCTATAAATCTATTCCTGGTGCATCGAAAATTGTTGAAACTATACAAAGCTTTATGAGTAGGATCTTTTCTCTCTGACAAAGAAATCTGCTCCCTCCTTTACATAGAGCGGATATATATTGCTAATAAAATTTAATTTGTATAACGATTTTTGGTTCAATTACTTTTTAACATTTAGAAACATTCATTAAATAGCTTCAAAATTATTTTTAAAAGACCCCATAAATTTGTTTTCTTTTATTTTGTAGAATTGATAATTTATGAAAAAAATAGTTATTTACTAAGTTTTTGATTACTTATTTAAATATTCAAAATCATTTTAGACATAATAATAAATTTCTTCTACTACCCAGAATATTGATCAGATTTGAAAAGAATATTAATGTGAGTAATTAATTATCTTAATTTGAAGTTATTTTGTGGAAATAACTTATAGCGATGTATGCAGGGTCATCAAATGGCCCCGGGGCAACGTATTTGCAGGCGGCCATCTCCAACACTCCTCAATAATACTCCTTATCCGGCGTTCTTTTCTCGTTTTGATTGGTCTGGATATTTAAATTTTTTTATGTAAATAAATAAACGCAATCTGAATTCTAAACAAAATAATACTTCTAATATTTAATAAAAATTCCTGTTACATTAATATGAAATTTCAAACGGAAATTTTTCCCGATCTTTAGCACTTTTTATAAGAGGAAAAATTATTTCATCGATAATAATCGATTTTGAATTTAAAAAAGGGGTATAGTTAATCCAGAACAAATATTTCTGCAAAATTATAAGATAAAATATAAAGTAAAACTAAAACGCATACTTAAATTATTTTAGTTTGGTGGCATTCATTTTTAAAAATTTAATTACTGTATCAGCTTTTGAAATTAGAATAAATATCTCAGATTTTTCACTCATTCATAAATTTTCATCTATGCAGATCATCAGCATCAAAACAAAACAGAGAATACACTTATATTTTTACACAGCAAAACGAAGCTCGAACGAAAAAAAGAATTTGTTGAAGCAATATCTACTTACGGAAAAGAGGCCATACTTTTTAATCCGAGATTAAATGGTTATCGGTTGTGTGGAGGATTATTTTATGCTAAATCAGTGGATTATTTCTGGAACTAACTGCTTACAGTCAAAGTTTTAAAAGATGAAACATTCCATTTCCAAATACGATTTCAGCCATCAATATCTATAAAGCATATCGTTATGAAAAGCAATATCCTTCTTTTCCAAGTGAATGACTAGTAAAATGATTCTTTCTGATTATTTATATTTACTTTTCTTCAGTTGCCATCGGGCTCACTACACCGATCAATTAAATGTTCTAGTTAGCTATGATATATTAACACGTGTGCTGCCGGCTGATTCGCCTTTGATTCACGCCTATCTAATTAAATGAGTTCTCTGCTATAGTCAAGAAAGGAACTTCTAATTAGAATAGATAATCTGAGCCATAGATCTAAATCAGTTTGAAGAAACAAGAAACGTTTTAGAACGGACTTCATAATTTGAACTGTTCAGATGACGAGGATGGCATCTGACATTTTTTTTTCTGAATTTCTGAGCCACATCAGCTGGAGGACATTTGATTCTTATTGTCGTATTTAACATGCGTTTCTTACTCAGTGGATCTTCGATAGAATTACAATTTTAATCTGGAACCTTCTGGTGTCGTATCCGAGACTATACCATTAGGGTATCGAGGTTCATCAACCAGATAAATCTTCCTTGAGAAATAGAAGAATGATTTCATATGTTAGCCTTCCTCTTGGATGGTTCTGTTTATGAATGTAATGATATTTTTATGAAATTGATTGAAAAAAGAATATTAAAAAAAAAGAAAATTTGTATCAACAGTTTTTAAATACACATTTTTAATTAGTGTACTTAAAGGTAATTTTATAAAAAAATTAATTAGTTATTACATTTTAGTCTTTAATTAATTTCATTATTATAAATATTATTAAATCTTGAAATCAATTTTTCTCAAATTCCCTACCAGGTGGCAGCATTCATGTATAATCAAAATTTGATTAAATTAATAAATTAACTGTTAATTAATTTCTGAAAATAATAAAATAATGTAAAAACATAAAAATGTAGAAAATTTTAAAATTCTGGAAAATTAGGGAATAAATGAAAGAAAGTCGATAAGAAAATTCTCTGTTTACAAACATGACAATTCAAGTTAAATAAACGCGTGTAAAAACGGAATATGTACATACAAAAAAAAAAATTATTATGAACATGATACAAACATTATGACCTTTAGACACGAGGACAAGTCTGATTGTTATAAAAATGTATCATAAGATATTTTAATAACCTAAAAGTTTCTACCATAATGAAATTTTTTTTTCTTATGAAACTGACATCTCTCCTTTTAACATTTCAAAATACGTTTGGTTATATGACTTTAACCTAATACATCCTTCCATGTAAAAGAAAACAAACAAACAAACAAAAAAAAAAAACAGGAAATTAAATACAATTTTCCCAGAACGGTCATAAAATATTGTGAGTTAACAGCCTGTAAATAACTATAATATTAGTATTGTATTGCGTTTCCCTGAGTCTTAATGGAATTTTGCTGGCAGAGATCCAGTTTACTAACAGATAAATAGGAAATTCACAAAGTTTATTCTTCAAATAAATTGTCATTAGTTGAGAAATAACTCTTATCTCAAAATACTTGCTGTGAAAGAATGGGGACTTTTGTTTCTTACATTCAACAAAGCCATTTTTAGTTTATCTTTTAGTAAAAAACAAATGCCATGTGAATGAATGAAAATATGAAAGTAAAGATTTCGATAACAAAATTTGAAAGATGAAAAAAAAAAAAAAAGATTTAAATAACAAAATGAAATTAAAAACGGTATATAAGTAGAATTTCTTTAAATAAACTTTTGTTTAAAATGATGAATGATGATGAAAAGGAAGAATTTTTTCCATTCCTCCATTATCTATTTTCCTTATAAAAGAAATTAGACACAAAAGAGCATTAAATTTGAAACGAGTGTAAAAAAAGCATTTTTATTTCAGGTTTCTATTTTAGAGCTGTCGAATTCGGAGTTTTTTACTAAAATATTTCATTTTAATGAGAATTGTTATTACAACAAAAAAAAAAAAATGTTGAATTATGTAACTACCAGATCTTTTTTTTTCCTTCTTAAATAAAAAGTATTGAAGTGTAGTAAAAAAATATATATATAGTGGGTCTGAAAATTGAGTATACACAAATCACGCTCTTCCTTAAAGGTGTAAAAATGTAACACAAATTTACCATTTAGGTTTTATCTTCAAAGAAATGTTATAGTATATATTAAGTAGTGTATTGGGCTAAAAAATAAGTATGACGTCAGCAGATTATTTTAATTATATAATTTTCATGTGGTAAGCAAAAAATTTGAAGTCACAAAATCGAGTATACACTTAATGAATTTGTGAGTTAATAACCACTTTTATTTGGTGAAAACTTTCCTTAAAACATTCTACAGTTGCACTCAAAGCATATAAACATAGTAATAATTTTTTTTACAAATGCAATTGTTTTCTTCACCATGAAAAACTCTGTAATGAATTCTAAATGGGAAAGTTCTGAGAATAAACGTTTTTTATTCATCAACTGGGCGAAAGATGGGAAATCTCTTCGAAAAATTGTTTCATTGATTGGAAAAAGTCATGGTTGTATAAAAAAAATAACATACAGACCAATATTCCAATAAGAGGACTTAAAGAAATTTTGAGTATCACTGCAAAGAGGAAGACTATATGTTCAGTAAAGAAAAATTCAATTTTAGCGTCGCATAGCTTGTATCATCGATGTCCTCAGCAACTGGAAAAAAGCTGTCAGCTGAAACTATTAGACGTGATCTTCATAATTCAAGATTTCATGGCCGTACTTCAAAACGCCCCCCCCCCCCCCAATTAGTTGCGTCAACAGAAAAAAGAGACTATCTTTTTGCAAGAGAACATATTTCGAAGTCGGTGTCATTCTGGAACAATGTTATTTTCTCTGATAAAAGTAAATTCAATCTAAATGGGAATGATGGACAATATAAAATGTGGAGGGAAATTAGAAAAGAACTGGATCCTAAGAACGCAATAAAGACCTTTAAGTATGGGGATAAATTCATTGTTGTTTGGCGTTGTATGGCAGCAAATGGAGTAAGATAATTTCATTTCATTAACGACATTATGGACAGACTGGTATATCTTGACATTTTAAAGAATAACTTATACTTACAAAAAGTTCCAATAAATTAGGACAAGGTTAAACATAATCGTTCAGCAAGACAATGATATGAAATATATTGCGAGGATTGTTGTACCATTGTAAATAACAGCTACACATTCCACCCAAATCTCCAGACTTAAATGTTATAGATAAGTTATGGTCTCAGTTGAAGAAATCCGTCCATGAACATGACGTAATGAGTAAAGAAGATCACAAATAAGTCTTACGGAGAGAGTCATCCAAAATTTCAGTTGAAAAAAAACAAACTGATAGAATCAAAACTGTAGAACTGTAGCAAGTTCTTCTAATTGTGAAAGTTTAGTTTTAGATTGTTTTACAATATAATAATGACTATAATCCACAATGGAGATGATAAAAAAGAAAACTATTATAAAAATACTCAGTTTCTATAATTCACAACTATGCTATCTAACATGAAAATTCTGAAACCAATTTATCGTGACCTACAACAATCCTTTCTTTTTATTGCTGTTGTTTCTTATGGCACTTGCCATGGATAAGCCCGCTGTTCAAAGCCAGCCGATTTAAGCCTAAGGGGGAGCGCCTCTTGTTTTTAACGTAGAGCCAACTTGGGCCAAGAGTACGACTTGACTTTCATGCATCACTCATTCGCTTGCACAACCCCTTTTTACAGGAAGGAACATTCACACATCTCACAGATAGAACAGGAAGAACAACCATGCCCAAACCGGGACTCGAACCCGGGACGCCCCAGATCACGGGGAAGATGCGCTACCCCTATGCCAGGACGCCGGCTCTTTTTATTGCTTTTCAATTTGATTGAAAATTTTATTTCTTTAACCCTTCAATTTGACGAAAATATTTAATTCTTTAACCCTTTAATTTGACGAAATTATTTAATTCTTTAACAACAAACTATCTTTCTTTGCTGATTAACATCCCAAACTTTCAATAAAGAGATAAATGTCTAATTAGATAATATAACCCATATCGAACATTATTTATTATTTCAATTCATTTAAGATTGCGAAGAACATCGGTGATACTTAAATGCCCTAATTTGTGTCTTTTATATGAATTACAGTTTTGATTTCTTTGCTTCATCAAATATACTGTAATTTGTGTCCCTTCACCTTTATGCCCATCCCTCCACACCCTTTGTATTAATTACATAACTTTCCAGTCTGTATGATGTATAATTTTTGCATTTTTGATGGATTTCATAGTTAAAAAAGCTATTGAATGTCAAAGAGTACTAGATTAATTTTTAAGAATCACATTAATCATGATTTCTTTGCTTCATCAAATATACTGTAATTTGTGTCCCTTCACCTTATCACATCCCTCCACACCCTTTGTATTAATTACATAACTTTCCAGTCTGCATTTTTGATGGATTTCATAGTTAAAAAAGCCATTGAAGAGTACTAGATTCATTTTTAAGAATCACATTAATCAACAATTATATGAACATTAATTAGAATTCTGACTGTTATTTAATGGATTCAACAACTTATTTTATTTATTTGGAACTAAATTTTAGTTGTATTTTTTTAATTCTGAAATATCGTAAAAAGATCCATAATATATTTGAATGCAATTACTTCTTTCTCAAGAAATGAAATCCAAGTCCAATGTCAATTTTCATTATTCAATCTGATTAAAGGTCAATGAATAGATTCAATGAATAAAAATTATCAATGAATAAAGTTTTTGATTCAATGAATAAAAACTATCAATGAATAAAGTTTTTGATTCAATGAATAAAAATTGTCAATGAATAAAGGTTTTGATATTAGGGCAATACTTCGAATAATGTATAAATTTGAAATACCGTTTCTTTATACTGTTTAATGGATAATTTTTTTCAAAATGAAACAAAAAACTTTTGTCATAATAAAGGGAAAATGATAACAATAGGTTGTGTTACTACTGAAAACACAGTATCGTTTAAGTCAGATTCTGCGCATTGATTGCGACCTACGGTATTAGAGTGAATAAGTGATTTTATCAACACAGGATCAACGATATGATCTCCTAAATTAACAATTCATACAAATGTAACAGAACAGTGATCATTATAAACAATTTATATAGCGTGATACAAAAGTAATGCCTTGATTTCAAAACTTTAATGCATAACAGGATATATAAGAGATATCAAATTTCAAATCTAAGTATCACTGATGTTCAGACTGTGCTTCTGTTATATTATGTAATTTCTACCAAACCTTAGTAAATGCTAGCGATAAGTGGAGATGGAAGCTCTTACCAACAAATCCACCAATGTGGTTTTATATTATTGAGGTAGTGTCAACATGCTTAACAAACATCGATTTGACAGCCTGTATTTCAAATGCTATTGACAAAGGCATGCAACAAAAGGTTTGGTAAGAATTGCATCGCATACTTGATGTGTGCCATATAACAAAAGATGCTTGTATTTAAATGTTGAGTGCAAGTTCTTGAAGCAAAATCTTTTTAATAAATACAACCTGTTGCAGCTTCGAAATCAGGGCATTCATTCTGACACATTATGAACATCATAAAAGAAGAAAATGAGAATTTATTTTTATTAAAACCGTATATTAATGTCAAATTTTTTTCGAAATTTGTTTAAATTCAGATTTATGACGAAGATTGGATTATCTGTTAGACTGATCATGACCTACTTGCTAAAGAGAAGAAAGGCTCATCTTGAAATTCAATAATTCGTAAAAACGGTTTAAAATCTTTGGTAATTTCTTCCAACTGATATGAATTTGTATTGCTTGCATCATTTTAATATTTTTTTTACTGTTAAACGACTGACTTAGTTTCAAATATGACATAGTTGTGATAACTCATGATCAGTCTAACAGAAAGATTAAGAAAATTACAAAACAAAGATTCGTGTTTTGTCGAGATTCGAAATCGCTTCAATCTTTTGGAAATTGTTTCTGTAATTTGGTTATCATTGGTTAGGAATAACTTTCCAAGAAAAGAAAAGAATAGTATAGCAATATACATTTCCATTTTGAAAAAAAAATGGATTCTAAAGAAACTATTTATACTGTCAATAAATTATGGATTAAAGATATAGTACTTGCTCAGACATTAAAGAATACTTCCGAATATCAGTAAAAAAAGGTCACTACGCGCAGTGATACTTCTTTAAGTGATTCTATCTTTTCAAAATTGAAATTTCCATATGATGGCAAAGTTAAGAAGCTATTGCGATTTTAAGAATTAAATAAGCCATTACATTAAAGCACCTGAATTTCGTATAATTTGATACGCTTGATCTTATATAAGTTTTCAGATTTTTCTTACAAATGTTTCGGATTATCTTTTACCTATTTAAGAAGTTCCGCCAATAAATCAAACTAAAAACCGGGGAAAATCGAATGCATCTATTTTGTCAATTCTTACTTTTTTCTTTATAATTCAAAGCATTTGATGACATATTTATAAAGTTTTTGTAATAATTTAAAAATATTTATTAAAATATTTGACTTTTATTGCTTTAAATTTGATAAAAAAAATCAATTTGGAAACAGATTTAAAATCACATTTCTCTTAATTAGGTATTAGCACAAATAATAAAAGTACATAAAAGTTAAAAAGGTTTATTAATTTTCATTTAAGAAAGTAATCATGCAAATATATATTTGATAGCATCGGCTTTTAAGATCTTTATGTTTGAGAGATAACCTGCAAATGAAACACATCTTTTATTTTTCAAGTCGTAAGACAAAATGTGTATGAACATAAAATAAAAACTTAGTTTTGCTGCCTTTAAATAACATCAAGATTCATGTTTTGATGCAATTACAGTAGTCTTTTTAAGACTTCAGGTAGATTTTTCATAAAATTTCCTGATTGATGAATTCCTATCTTGTCATTGATTCAATCCTTATTATTCCATTAATGTTGTATAAATGTGGAATTGTAGATCTTCGCGCACTTGTTTTATTTTTCACTTTCGGTAACTTGAACATTGTTTTCAGGTTTCCAATCAATCTGAAAGAAAAAAGAAATACAAGAAAGCACCAAGTTGCACTCGAGTTAACTCGCACTAACATAAATGAGTTACGTTCAGCTTTATAATAATTTTTCCTGTTTCTCTTTAGCCGAAGAAGAAATGCCCGAAAACATTGAACTGCAGTGTTTACCTCGAATAAATGTTGATGATTTATGTTCAATCGATATTTTGATCAATGCTGATTTAACTGAAGATTTTCCTTGCATCTGTTCACTATTAGGTCAAGATCTTCAACGGCGATTAAGTACCATTGACGAAATTATTGAGGCTATTCAACTGAAAATTAAACCACACGCTGAGGTTATTAAACAGCACTATCAATACTCTGAAACCGTAAATATTAAAGATGATATTTATAGAAATGCTTGGCTCAATTGCATAAAATGGCACGATAAAATTGAAAAACTATTAAAAATAAAGCAAAAACTCCAAGAACTTGCTGAAGATCCTATTAGATTAGAAAATATTTCGCCAAATGGTGGTAAGTAAATTAATTTTTACCTGTTTAATGCTCCGACTGAGTATTCTGATAATAAGTCTACTTTCTGTTGCATCCCACGTTTTCCGTATACCATATCGATGAATTACATTGTATGTTATAGCTTTGCATATAAATTGCAATTCGCTTCGTTTCAAAAGTATTTGGACATATTGGTAACCATTGCATCTAAATAGCGATTTAAAAATTCTGTGGTTGGAGATGTTTATTTTATTATATTAACGCCCTGGTTTAAAGCAACACTAGGGATATTTTGGGACGGATCTCGTAATTTTGAATCCCGATCAGACGACGAAAGTAAATAACTTGATTTGTACACAGAAGTTGCTATTTTTTATTAGAATGCATTGAAATAATTTTACACAAAAATATTTTCAATATGCACTAAATTATTTATTAGTTAAATATAAAAAATATCATATTTACTGAAAGAAGGTATAAAATTAAAAAATTAATGTAAAAATTAAGTTGGTTAATCAGTTTTAAAAACATAGGATATCTACGGCAAGTTAGAGAACATTCCACAATCCTTTGATAATGTAACAAATGCAATCAAATAAAAATCACTAACAAGCAACATTTTGAAAGTTCCATTGATTATCACTAACAAGCAACATTTTGAAAGTTCCATTGATTATCACTAACAAGCAAAAGATATCACTGATAGCAGAGAATTAGAATTGCTGATATCAACATTGTTTGATATCAGCAAGTTCTGAATTTAAATGAAGTTCGCAAATTTCAGAGCATGATTTCTCACTATCGAGTATAGATTGAGACTTTTCCCTCCACTTTCAAGCTGTGGAAAAATTAAGTATGAAATGATAAGTACCTTCTCCCTCTATTATTGAAATATTTTTGTCCGTTTCGCCATATATATATCTGCAGTGAACACTGTTGAATAAAATTTAATCCCTGTCATCCTTAATTGGTATTAGTTAAGTTACAGAAAAGTGTTAAAATTTTTTATATTTCTTACTTTCCTACACTTTGTTGTTCTTTTCTTTTTATCGTTACTATTTCTTCCATCATAATTTTTTCCATTTGCGCAATATTTTAATTCTCCAGCTCTGGGGTAATTTTTGCCATTTACCTTCGTTTTTCAGCTTAATTTATTTTGTATCCTTAATTTAAACAATTTTAAAAGTTTGGCTACAATGGATTTTAAGTTAACGCACTTTAACTGCTTAAATTTTAAGCACTTTTAACTACGCGCAGTCTCAATTTGACAGAAAAATAACTATAGTGCAATAATAGTAACAATAAAATAAGAAAATAAGTAAAAGACGAAATAAATTTAAAAAACAGTTTACCAACCAGCCCGCAATTTTCGCAGGACAATGTCTCTTGCTTTCATAGAACTGAATTATATACCACAATAACGCTGCATGCAAATAATTAGACAACTTATGAGAAAAAAATGATTTCTTTACAGATTTTTAAATTAGTTTGTACGGAAAAATTGCACAAAAGCACATAATGCTTTATCTCATTAAGTCAAGAATACTTATTCTTAGTTTCAAATGCTTATTTTCCCATTATATTAGAAAATCTTTTTCACTTTAAAAGCTTAGAAAAATGTAGACGAAGAATGAAGGTTGAAAAGAATACTTCTGATAAGTTCGCTATTTACCTCTTCATGAGACACAATCATGGATTAGGTTTAAGGTTATGGAATGGTCTTCTCACCAAGAACGCGAAATTACCGCAATCGTTAAAATGCTCGTCAAATGACCGCTATCTTGAATGGTGGTAAAAAACGAAGTTTCACTTAAGAGGCATTCATTTGTCATTTGTAGAGCTACAATTGAAATTTTATGGGTTGCTACATGTGGCAAGTTATCTCTTGAGAAAATCATAGTGTACTTTAGTGTATATCCTTTTAGATACTGCAATTAACGGAAGTTAAAATGTACAATAAATGTGAATCTTATGTACATTTGTGTGAACCAAATGTACATACGATTCACATTTCCCACAGTTTTTATCATGAGGGTAAAAATAGTTAATTGATTTGAAACATCTAGCATAGAACATTGTGAATTAAAGCAAATATTATATTGCGTAAATTAAAAGTTTTAAATTAAACTTTCCGAAAGTTTCCGGTCTGTGAGTCAGTGGTGCGCAGACAGGTAACTGTGTGAGGAATCAGACGTATTTCAAAATGACAAATGCATAATTTCTATGAGGAATTTTCACTCTGCGTGTATAAATGAATCGCAGTAGCCTAATGTCGCAGCAAATTCCGAAGTACCAGTACCGTTTCCACAGCAGATTCCAAAGCACCAGTACCGTTCCCACAGCAGATTTCGAAACAGCAGAGTATCGATTTCGGAATCTGCTACATGTTTAGTACTGGTGTTTATTAAAT
The DNA here is from genome assembly GCF_947563725.1 of Argiope bruennichi. Classification (NCBI taxonomy): domain Eukaryota; kingdom Metazoa; phylum Arthropoda; class Arachnida; order Araneae; family Araneidae; genus Argiope; species Argiope bruennichi. Next base: position 111,625,428 of record NC_079163.1, on the reverse strand, counting down.
CTAAGGAGGATCGAACGTACTGACCTGATGTGGAAGTCATGAAAAGGGTGTATCAATCCAATGGTCCCTCTTGACATCTGACAACTATTCAAAATTACGAGATCAAGCTCAAAATATATCTTGTGTTTCTTTAAAACGGGACGTTGATATATCTAACTAAATCATACGGTCAATTATTGCCATTGCCTAACTACAACGGAGCCAATGACATCTGAGTGATGGGAAATATAAACATTGGACTGTCAGAAAGAATCTTATTACGGACACATTCACTTCAAAACAAGGCTCTAACTAAACTACTATAAATGCACGTAGAAAATTATCTATATATATATAATTCATTCTAAAATATAAAACTATTTGCTATCCAACAAGTACAAGAATTATATAACAGAACACTCTTACTGTATATTATTGAGTACTGACTGAAATTTTACTTTTCTCAGAATTCTTGCTGAATTTATTTGATTTTGATCCGTTACTTATCCTTACTTAATGAATCAGATTTTTATTGAACTTCATTGCAATGAACATATAAGGATCTTAGAATGAGATTTTTGCGCATGTATTTCCTTTCCACTCACTATCAGTCTAGGACGTCCAGAATCTTGAATGTTGGATACCAAGTATGGGATATATAGCAGCAAAACTGCCATCCCAAATTTGGTTAAGTTTATTTGTCAGCATGATTCACTTTCTGGATATAAAGAATAACTGGAGCGTATTTCAAGTGTAAATACACATTTGTGAGCCCTTTTGAAGAGACCTAACTCATGAGTTCTCTTACAACAAAACTGCAGCTACATGGAAAAAATAAATTACCCCTAGCTCATTAAATAGTGTATTTTTTTCGGTTTGTTAGTTATTCTTAGTTAATTGGAATACTGTGAAATAAAGTGAACCAACAGTAGTTTCCCTTGTCTTAACTCCTAGACAAATATATATAGGCAAAATCAGAGTGGTTAAATAGTTTGAAGAGGTCACAAGTATATATCAGAGCATGCGACTGTCTTATACAAGGAATGTCTCAGTTGAAGAGCTAAGGATATAGAAAATCATGACTGTAATGTTGTCTTACGTTGTGATTCCTTTCATTGTGCCGAAAACATAGGTTGATAAGCGCCGAATACACAGTATAAGGGCAGGCGCATACATGCGAATTTTCGGTAACCAACTGTTCAGCAGCATGTCGAAAGTCGATGAGATGAAGGTGGAGAGAGCATACATCCAAATGAATAGTTCTCCGACTTAACAGTCATAAAATTGCACTGATGGCCATTTTATTAATGATGTTAATAAGAAATTCATAGACCAAAGAAAAATCTGAATTAAAACCATTCCAAATAACCAAATTCTACTGCTTATGAAGACATTTTAAATTTTTTTAAAAATTAATAAGATTTTTTCTCTGATCAGAAGTTTAATAATTTTGTTATTGTAAGTAAGTTATAGAATGAAATACTTTCTCTCAAATATTGTATAACAATCAAATGATATAAATAAAATTTATCTAATTGGTTATAAAAATCTTTAAATGAATCACACTTTTGAATGAGGTTACATCTATTCTCCTACAAAGACTATTAAATATGGAAGAATTGTCTTTTTGAGTGATGCGCTATAATTTATGTTTAAATATATTTAAACCTTTATATTCAATTTATGTACTAAATGTATAATTATTATTCAACCTAATGACCTAAATGGTTTGAGAACAGCGATGATAAATGATCTCAAATGGTAATTAATAAAGTAAACAGATGTATCAGAGATAAAAATGACTGGATATTGAAAATTATTTATACTCATTTTCAAGCACGACTATAGTCTAAATAATTCAATTAATACAGGAAATAGACTCGATTTTTATTCTTAACTGTATCTTAAAAAGCAAACTCATTACTTATTTTAATAATTAAAATGCTATATTCTCAAGAACGTGTCGGCAAAAAAAAAGTTCAAGAAATTTGAAGAACTTAATTGTATCGCTGTAAAATAATAATTCCTGGCACGTTCCTAGTGCGTTAGCAGAGAGCTAGTACATTCCCCTGCATAATAGTCGAATAATTTAAAATCCCATGTGCCAACTAGACAACTTAGTCGGTGTGAATTCGCGAGGTGCACACAATTCGATTAAACAGTTTAGTTGGAGAAGAAATTGAATGTAAGCGCGCTAGCCTAAGAATAAAATATCATCGATCAATTCTCCTGTTTAACACTTTCAATGTTACCGACGAGATACATACCGATAAAAAAATTTTATACAAAAAAAATGAATGAAAAAAGTAAAGGTATTCTTCAGATATGTATTAGAAAGTTCAACCTATAAGTCTATATATGCTGTCAACTGGCATAAGAGACAAATTTTAGTCCACAGAAACCTGTAATTGGAAGTATCTGAAAGACGAGATATCTCGTTGGTAGCGTTGAAATTGTTAATTTAATGAATGTCAAAAATATTAAAGAATCCCGAACATTAAAGTTGTTTAGCATTTTTCTCTGTGTAAATACCCTTCCATGGTTGAAATCTTTGCACTTCAAGCTTATACTGTGAGCGAAGCTTGAAAGCAAAAATTCGTAAATATTTCAGAAGTTTACGAAGAAATATATAAATTTTAAAATGTTTTTAAATTATAGAACTTTTGAAAGGAAAACAAGTCAAAAGATTCTAAGCTGAGTGATAAAGCTATTTTCCATAGAGCGGATTGCTGAAATGCCATTCTTATCCGTAAAAATCAGTTGCATACAACTGTCATGAGCAGATGTTATGAGAAACCTCTCATGATTTGCAGTAACCACAACCTAAAAAAATAAAATAAATAGATTTATAAAAAGCAGAAACAAGTTTACAGAAACAATGGGTAAAATCTAAAAAAAGTTATAAAATACAATAATTAATTAGCCTTTCACTCTAAAAGGTGGCAGGCAAAACATTCAAGGGAAAGATTAGAAAGTGCTATAAATGTACATTTCCTAATCAAAAACTGACCTACAGTCTTCAAATTTTTTTCTTTTTATGTCAGTTTGTTTGTTGTGAAAACTGTAGGATCTTCGAAAGGTTTCAAAAAATCTTTAAGCTCTTACAATTTTCTTCGCACCTTTGTAAACGTAACTTAAATCTACGGTTAGAAAAAAAGTAGCTTTTCTATATTTTCAATAATAGAAAGAAAATTATTTGTAAAGGATCAAAGCTAGTAATATTTTAAAATAAATAAATTTAAAAAATATTTAAATGGCAAATGCAGATAGTAACCAATAATTTTAAAACTTTCATAACAAATGTAATTTTCTTGCCCTACTATGGAGATAATCTTAACAATTTGCTGATAAATTTAGCAAGCAGAATGCATTGTCATCTAAGAAATTATTTTTTAAACATTCTATACATAATGCATCGAAAGTTTGCATTTTTTCACAGAAAAAGAAAATGCTTGATCTTGGGGTCACTACTATATAAACTTTTTTTTCAAGATCTTTTAAAATTTTCCTATTCTGGTAGAAATTCTACCTCATTACATTATTCCAAATCACTGCCAAATTCTTTATTCTACTAAATATCCTGCAGTAAATTTTAGTATTGAATTACGTTCATCTCTCTTTTAAAATATCTTGAAATGTTTTGCAGTTTAGCTATCTTATAGCACTTGTGTTCATGCAATAATGGCTAAAATAATCCACGCTTTAGAAAATTTCATGTTTGACGACTTTATATCAAGGTATTTTAAAATTTTACTTTCAAATAATTCAAATAAAAATTATTATCCATTTAAATATGATAGTTGAAAATATGGTAAATATTTTCAACTATTAGTAATATTTAATAGAGTCGGCTATAATTCTAACACGGTAGCACATCTACGTCGTTTTTAATCAACAGTTATTTAATTTCTGCTACAGAATCAAAGTCTACAACGGTATATGCAGGAAAAAATATAGAAATTGTGTAAGTGTCGATACTTTTGGAAATTTTTCTTAGCTTCCAATCTATTTCTAAATCCAATTGCTTATATTAGAATGGATTATCTATAATTAAATGCGAACAACTGTAGATAGAGATGCATCTTTAAAACCACATGATTTTTAAGATAATTTTATTTTGAATTCAAAATGAATTGTTATCGCCAAATAACAGGATTTCGGCTTTACAATAGAATAAATGTTTGCTAGAGAATCGATACAGCGATGATCCGTAGAATACGCGAACCTGCTGGGAGACAAATGCTCTCATGTTGGTGTCATGTTGTTTTAGATGTACCTTCAGTTATCTGAATGCTGATAAAAATTACAAAGTCATTTCCCGATTTTTCTCGCACAAACTCAAAACTGGATATAAAATAAAGCCAAATGCTGAGTTCGATGCAAACATACTATAAAAATATCCGCAATCTAAGAAATATTTGCCAATATTAAGGTTGTTAGGAAAATCTATTTGCGAATTAGTTCAAAATATTGAACAAATGTGTTAGAATCTTCAAACCAAGTAAATTATCTGGTTTCATAAAATATGCTAAAATAATAATGTAAAATTAATAACCTGTTAACGCCCAATTTGGTTTAAAGCATCGATCTCAGTAAATTTCTTTTAAACTCCGTTGAAAACTTCAAAAATAACAACTGAGGAAAAAAATTATATTAAATATATACTAAATGTTTTTTTATTTTTAGAAAAGATTATCAAAAAAAATGTTAAAAACTATTTTAAAACGCTTTTTTTTGTTGGTAAATACTATAATTTTTTAAATATAGAAAAATTTCAGAAAAAAATTATTTTCGAATTCTTTGTGTTACCTCCAAAATCAATAAAAGCGGGGGGAAAAACCCCGGAACTTGGAATTCAAAATCTGGCTAATGGGTGGTATATGTCGGCTTAAAACTGTTTAAGGTTTTGAGAAAACATATGAATTTCTTACAGAAAAAAGAAATAAAGAAAAATTGAATGCGTTCTGTTCAGACATTGAAGTAACTTGTAACTGATATATTAATAGGAAGCTGGGCATTAATGGGATACAAGCTCTTTAACAATAGACAATAAGCAAAATTTAAAGCTATTTTAAATTTCAGTATATATCCTTTCTTCTGTTGTGGAATCTTTCTGCTTTCATACTAAATTCAGCACAAAATATATTTAAAAGGATTTTCAAAAATTTGTTTTTACAGTAATATTCAATAAAACTGTATAACAAAATTAGCTAGAATTCTCCTAACTAGTGTAGTTTTATAAATTTTATGTATTCTCAGGTTGATTCCATAATTTTTCTTGGATGTAATATATTTAACTTTGTAATCCCATTTTACTCAATCTTCAAACAATTTTATATGATTTAGTTAAGCATAGTTTCTAGAAGAAGAGTCCAATGTCATGATATCATTAGTTAATAATTGTTTTTACCGTCTCTCTTCTGGCACACCACAAATAATCATGGGTGGTGTTGGATGAATCATAAATGAATGAGTTGGAGTCAAGGACACTTGAGAAAAGAGAATAAAGATACAAGAAATCAATACTCAGTTTTTTGGAAGAGCTCGCAAGATTTATAGGAATAAAGACACAGTCTTTTCATTCAAGATATAATTAATGAAAGCTACTAAAGAAACTTATCTATCTAAACGAAGAACTTGATATTCTGTAAGACTGACCCTGCACTTAGTGACTTTTTTTCGCAATCATTTGTATGCTTTGGTAATCCTGTTTAGTTTTTGTGAAAATTTCTAAGTATGTATAAATAAGTATAATAGCTTCTTATCAGAGGAATTCAAAGTTTAAAAAATATTTTGTTTCCCCCAATCAAATCTATTCAAGAGTTGTTATATTATAAACAAATTTCAGTAAATTTTTTCTTCCCTTCAAGCGGACAGCGGGGGACCTTTGGTGAAACTTCGGCTTCGAAGGGAAAGGCTTTCCGATTAGAAACCCAATTCCACAGACGAAACTCCGTGTAAATGGGTCGTCTGAGTACGTTAATTCCATCGGAGCTAAATGCCCTCACGTTAGTGAGGAGCGGAAGTTTGATGAGAGGTTAATCGTTCTAGATATCATTCTCATCATTTGACCATAGTACCAAATTAAAAGGCTCGCCCCAAAATAGCCTTCATGTTGCTTCTAAACGTCACGTAAAAATTACTAAATTAAAGTTCTGACTTCACATTATTTTTTAAATCAATTCAAAAGATGAAAAATGTCTTCGTTCTTGATTTTTTTCTATTAGAAATAAGATAAGGCTCATTAGATTAAATAAGCTAAAGTTTTTTTCCCATTATTTTCCTGGTACGTCCTGCCGATGATATGAGTGTGATGCGCATTAAATATCAGTCTTCATTATCATAATGAGGAAATGAAGTCTGAGATGTGGGTTTCCGATTCAGGTGTCGTCCTCGTTATCTGACCAGAATTCAAAATTATGAGATCTGGCATTAATAATTCCATGTAGCATAAAAATTGTGCATAAATCTCATAAGGGTAATCAAATCATTGGTCATCATCGACATCACACAAACAAGGCAGATTACTATTCAGAAATATTTCACGTATTATCAAATTCATTATAAAGTACGCGAAAAATTGCTGGTTGATTTTTCGTTATAAAGAGTTTAAATTTTCAAAATTTCTAAATTTCTGCACAATTAGAAATCATCATGCATAATTTTTAAGATAATAATAAGTAATTTCAGCAAAACCGGATGTATACTTTTTAGGCGATTGTGATTATATATATAACATTTTTCGAAAATGCCCCAAAATGTTAAATGTTTTATGAGAGAAAATGAAAATTACTTTTAAAAAATGAAAAGAGGCTTCATGGTCGAAAAGCGATTATTTATATAATGAATAACATTTATGTAATTCCTTATACATGGTACTCAATCGTGCCTCAAATAATTAATTTATAAACCCTTATAGATAAGCAAACACTTCTAATTGGAAAAGTGCATTAAATGAAGTAAACAATTGTGTTTTATGTTGTTTGAGTCAATATACGCATTGATTATAAAGTCACAAATTCTAAATTTTTTTACCGATTTCCAATCCTATCAATCAAATTAAAAATTTTTGACATTAATATTTTAAACAAAAAGGATCCACTCTTCTGCGGTCAAATATGATCACTTTAACCCTCCTTTAGTTGCAATATTTAATAGATATGCTCTATAGTACAGACGCCAAATAAAATACTTTCTTTTTTCGAGGATAATTCTCTGAATGAGGCAATTCACAGAATTTCTGTTGCAATCCTGCAAAATAAGAGTGAATATTTTTCAAAAGAAATTTCATTTTCAGCCGGTATATCCATTAGTAAGCATTCCAACGGTTAGCGAATGTTTCGCGAGTTTAGCGATAAAACTATATTTTAATTTTAAAGCTGACTTATAGTTGTGATTAACTGAAGGTAAAAATGAGATTTTTTCCCCTTCAAAAAATAGTCATTAGTAAGAACAAGGCAATCAAAGAGATGTCAGAGAATGATCATAGGAGTAACAGGAACAGAAGAAAAGTTAGAGCTGTGGTGCAGGATACGATTTAAGTACTACTCTTTAAATTTCGACAGCAGGATCAATAAGGAAGCGAATGGGCTTGCGATAGAAGTTTATGTTGCATTAATAATATAGGCCAGGTGCATTTTTTTTCTTATTTTTTAGTTTAATAGATTTTATTATTATTTTTATTATTACAAGCAAATTAACAATCATTGTAAGGGCGGCAAAAAAATTATAATAATTAAGCATTGGGTAAAATAAAATAATTACTGTTCAAATAATGGTTACGAAACTAACAATTCAGTTTCGACTTGAAGCGTCAGATAGAAGATCACTGAATCCAAGCGTTGCCAAAATTGTTTATTTTCCGTTGCGAACTCTTAAAAATATATATTATATCCGCAAAATTATTTTATATATAAAATTCTGACTAAATATCACCTTATCCATTTTTTTTTCATTTTATGTCAACTACGTTCCTCTCTGCAAACTCGGATAGGCATTTTTGAAGATTAAAAATGAAGGGGAAAAAATTAGAAAATTAAGATTTTTTTTTTTCGATTAGTATAATTTCCGTAATTTCCAATTAGAGATTTAAAAATCTGAAAATGTTAAATAATCTTATAAGCTTCTGCTTCTAGCTAAGCAAATTCAGGGAAAAAAAAGTTTTTCCTTTAATTAAGTCTGGTAACTTATCTGCAAGTCTTTTTCTTTCTCCAATGGCATTGGGCCAGTGTATTACGTCAGTGGAGTTTTTTTGGTATTTTTACACCTACGACTGTTTGGTTAAACAAGCTTATTACGAAAATATTTCCATTTATCACATTTCCTACAGTTAATTAAAATACCGCAATGATGGATTAACGGCAAAGATCATTTAGAACTTACAAGATATGAGCTTGAGATCATTAGATCCACGATTCGAGGTCATTTATAGTGGAATCTCATTTTTTCCCCTTTTTTTTATAATTTTGACATTTTACTGAGATTCCACTCTAATATTCATGTTAGCGTCAAATGCTAAATATATTTTCACCCTGCAAAAAGAAATTCTTTAAAGAAATTTAAATAGCAACTAGTTGTTTATTCAGAATGTTTCTTCATACTGTGGCTTTTGATTTGTAATAACAGTAAATCGCTGTTTATGTACTTGCTTTCTTTAAATCTTATTTGATATATATTATATTCTCCCTCAAGGTATCTGTCTATGTTTAAAAGGCAGTTTTTTGGATAACATTCAAACATTTTTTTATTGTTTTATTTTAAAACCCATTTATTTGAGTTTTTAAATCTGTGTTTTTTTTTTTAAATTCTGGGATAAATAGAAACCGGGATATGTGATTTTTTTTATAAACCACTATAACTGAAAACGAAGCTGAAAGTACCAACCAGAAGTTGATTTTTTTTCAACATTTTATCAAATACAACCCTCTCTGAATTATAATTTACTTTATAATATGTTCTGTTAGCGTGTATTAGAATACGTTTAGATTAGTTTTTATGCCGAAAGGATTGGCTATTACATCTGCTTTTGAACATTGTTTAGTTTACAAAGCAATTTTAGTACAAGACAAATGAAAAATTTAAATGAATTTTTTGAAAAACTTGAATTTTGTAAAGAATTTCATACGCGAAACATGATATCTTAAAAACTTATTAATATGTTACCCTGAAATTTTGCATATATGTTACCTTAAGTGTTCCAAGGGCAATGAACTAGGGATATAACTTTGAACTGATTAGCTTTGGTTTTAGAGCTGCCTAATGTAATACAGAAATACTCGATTAGTTATAACTTTTTTGAAAATGCATATATTTCTTATATTCTAGTTCATTCCCTTCACCACAACTGTAAGTATGTTGTGTATAAAAATAATTGGAATATGGGTAATAAAATGTTTTGTAGAATGTTTTTTTGTTGTTGTTGTTGCAATTTTTACTATTTTTTACCCAAATTGACAAATTTTGCAGAATCTCAATTGGCACAGAATTTCTTGATAAATATTTTTCATTATTTGAAATCTCTTTGTTCCAGAAAATGAACTGAAATAGCTCATTAGAAGGATTTTTCAAAAATTTGTCTCCGAAGGTAGAGAAATACCTTAACATTTTAAAATTTATTCTTACTGTCATAGTGTATTGCCGAATACTACAGTATAATATCCGACACTTCCGAGATTGCTTTGGTAGTTCTTCAATTGATAACAGAGTAAAATCTCACACTAAGTCACAGGAGGCACCGGTATACATTAAGGCAGTCTACCAAGAGTCATTACACTATGTGTATAGAAAGCTGAGTACCTAGTTTGTTTTGGGAACAACTATGTTACCGTTTTTACGATCCCAACTTGAACAAAGAACTAACGGGTAATTTATGTGAAATTCATCAATTCTGATACAAGGATGTAGAAAATTTCCAGCAATATTGCCATATCATGCAACGGTGTTTTGAGTGGTAAGTATGCTTCTAGAGTTGAATTTTATTTGAAGATAGGTCGAGAAATCCATCGTTGAAATGAATCTAAATCGAAGAAGGTGCTTTGTATTTTTCAAGAACTTGACTTTTCGGCTACATTTCGAATGTTGCTAGAATGCCGAGAACACCGCATTGCAGTGCTTAGAGATTATTTTTAAAGTGATAGAGTGACCATGAAGATAAATATTTTGTGATAACAGAGCTAGTCTAGAAACATTTTATTTCCTCTAGCTTCATGTAAAGGCAATTTTCACTGAGATATTAAAGAACTAAGATTAAATATCACAATATTAAAAGCAATTGCCAATGAATCTAAACAAATTTACTGGAACCATCATAAAGTCAGCATCATTTTCATGAAGGTACTTTAATTTTTACAAAACGTGAAACAAACAAATAGGAAAAAAAGCAACTGCAGAAAATCGTGTTTCCATGTACCTGTAAATTTCAAAGTGTTAGGAAATGCTTTTAATCTCATTTTTTAACGTTAAAAAGATAAGTAAGCTATATTCAACTTGTTTTGCATTGAAATATTTAGTCATACCTGTTTAATAATTTAACTAATATAATTATCGAGTCTCAATTATTCCAAGTTTTTTGTAGTTAACATTATTACAGATGAATTTAAATGAATTATATTACTTTACTACTGAAATACATTATACTGTATGATAACATTTCATATAAATAATTATTCCCAGTGTTACAAAATTATATGAACTCACTGAAAAGAGTTTCATCTAAATGCTGGTTCAAAAAAAAGTCGGTTGGAGAATTAATTCTACTTTATAATATTTTCAATTAAGTACTTTTTCTCTACCGTTAGTTATTCGTACATTTATTGTGAATAGCAAACCATGAAATGTTTGGATAAATCTACTCATCTACGTAGCTCAATTTTGTAAATAAATTTGCTCTTTTTTTTATCGATTTTCTAATTAATTTGGATTAGTCTATTAAAAATATTCTCAGTATAATATTTAATGAATATTCGATGAACAGAGGAAATTAAAAATATATAATGTGCCATGAAATTACAAGAAAAGTATTTTTAAACTTTGGCTATTGTTTCTCCAGTGGTAGATTTTCTGGAAAAAGTTAAAGTGGAAAGTGATGGTTAAACTCTGAATTATAATCTGACGTGCAATCTAATTAAGAGTAGACACGTTAAAAAATATTTGCTAAAATGTCCTATACAAGGTACTTTCTTATAAATTTGTATCTGAAAGCATATCCTGTATATCTATTGTTTTCATGTAATTTTCAAAACTAATTATCATTTTATTTTCTTTAATAAAGACTTTAAATCACAATAATATAAAATAATTATTTATCTAAATTTTTCAAGAAATTCTCTTCTTTATTTTATATTTGTGTAATTTAAAAATGTTTTTAAAACTTTCATACTCAAACGTTCAAATTTATAAGAGTCCATCTTATTCTCAAAATATTATATAAATCACAGCCTAAAAAATATTATGACATATTTCTGCTTTAATCGGAAAAATACAGAATTTGATTAAAAAAATGAATAAAGTTTTCCTTTCATTTTCGAAGCAAGTTATCATTTCCCTTATTAAATTCCTCAAACCATGACAATGAAGAAAAATATTTTTAATTAAATTCTTCAAGAAATTCTCTTTTTAATTTTACTATTGTTTAAGTTAAAAAGGTTTTTCAATCTTTATATTCAAATTTATAAGAGTACATCTTATTTTCAAAATATGACATAAATCATATCAGCCTAGAAAAATATTATAACAGATTCAGCCTTAATCGGAAAAAATTCAAGAATTTGATGGAAGAACGAATTCTCTACGTAATGTCTCTGAAACTTAATGGAACCTCAGGAACTCTTTCATGCTGCAAATCAATCAAATCCCTCTATCGATTTTTAAAAAAAAATATTCTGGCTACTGGAAATGAGAAATTCGCATGAGCTGTAGAATAAAGTGCTATTTTTTTTTTAAATCATTGAGAATATTCTATTCAATATAACCTTCAATATATCTGTCAAGAGAAAGTCATTCATCATTCGAAGAAATGAAATAAATGGAATCCACATTCATTTCCCGCTTTAGCAGAGCTGAATCATTTAACACAGCTAAAAATAATGTACAGATTTCAAAAATAGCAGTATTTTTATGTGATGAATGACTAAAGCATTTTTATATGAGCTTAACAAATCTTAGTGCTGCCAAATGTGCAGGCAATATTTTTTAAATATTATTATAACAAATTTTTTTGTCAATTTTAAAGACTATTACATGGAATTCAAAGGTAAGAGTCTTAGAAATGTTGACGTAACGGTTAATTCTAATAAAAGCGTAAATTTTTGTAAATAAAAGCAGCTACATTGAATTTCATAATTTTAAATGTTTATTTTTGCTTAATATTAAATCATGCACTTATGTCCAATGTACCTGCAATATTTTAAAATATTATTATCACATATTTCCTAAATTTAATAAAGCATTGTAAAGAATGCAAAAATAAGAGTCTCAATGATGTTGTAAAAAGGATCAATTGTAGCAAATGTATACATTTTTATAAATTAATATTGTTCTGCTGAATAATGAAGCAGCTGTTTTAGTGGGAATCTATTCGAGTGACGTCACAGTCACATGACAAAAGTAACTTTCCTGGTATCCCCTGTAATAAAACCCGGTGGACACATACCGATTTTTTTTGTCGCTAAAAACTTGTCTGACATCTTTCTGAAAATGCTTTGTCCGGAGTATGTAAGCTCTACCTTCCAATGGAGCAAAAAGATTACTTTACAGCACTGAAAGTGGAATTGGTTCTGTTCCGATTCCGTTCCTACTTCGAGAGAAAATTCTAAAAAATGATCGCTAATGACTTATCCCACACTGCTGCGTAGCGGGACCTATGTGTTTGCTCTTCAGTGCTATCAATAAATATACTTTATGACGCAAATTGCTTGATCGACAAAAATCTGATATGTACATTACTATAAGACTTCTTCTTTTTCTCCGGCAAGATGTGCGATTGAATTTTAAAACTAAATTTGCACGACGTATTACTTGTGCATTATACCATCATGGGCTCACTTTTATAAATTATATCAATTAAACTGCAATTTATTAAATCAATATTCTAAATTTTTTTTTTACTTTTTATATATTATTATTCGCAAAATGTAGATTATCCATTCCTACTGGTAACAATCTTATAATTATAATAAAGTAAATTTTAAGATTTTATAATATTTTTATCATCAGCTTTTTCAATTAGCATGCAAATTAAATATGCTGCATGTTGAAATTAATGAAAGCTGATTTAAGAAATAAGAGAGTAAAAATTTCAATTATATATTTTTTATTTACCTATAAAGGTAAAATATTAAGCACTTTCTTTGCTTACTTTGTGATAGTTAAATATATATTTGTAATTTGAAAATTTTTTCTGTGTATAAAAATTTACATTTTTGCAGGAAAACTCTTAACAATACCAAAAATCTGTATTTCCTTCTATCGTTTCATATTTACTTTCATAGGTACTTTAAAATACTTTAAAAATAATACTTAAAAAAATATTTACATAATACTTTAAAAAATATTTAAGGAGCTATTTCTGAAAAGAAACTATTTAATTTTTTATTTGTTTTTGAGGGTTTTTAATTCTAAAATTTCAATTGAAATTGATGTTTCAAGTAAAATTATAATTTTTAAAACTGTGTAATGGTATGTCGAAATTTAAATAGAAATTGGACCATAATGACATAACAGAATTTGTGCTCCGAGATCGAGATCCAATTCTCCCTTTTCGAAAATTAAATAAATAAATAGCTCTAATATTACTCAGTTGTATGTTTGAATATTAATTTAAAAACACAAAAATCCTGCTGTCGTTCGAACAAAGATCTTATTTTCTTTTTAACGAGTATCTAATAGATAACGTGTGGATGATTTAGGCACACTGCAGATTAAGTAATGTGAGAAATGAAATAAATTTTCTCCGTCTTAAAATATTGATCTCCTATATCTGTAGATAATCTAGATAATCTTCACATTGTCTCACTGCAGCACTTAAACAATTGCACATAAATATAAAGAACCTACATATGGTTCAAAAGCGCAACTTGTCGTCCTCTGGCGTATGTCATCAAATAGACAAACTAATGCACAATCATATTTTTTTCTTTTCAGATGATGCGCAAATGGAACACACTGACTTGAATCAACTAAAATCAAACCATTGCTGCACCGGCCGGGCAAGAAAGACAGCTATAGGTTTCTTACTGACACTTATTATGTGTGGTACATGGATTGGTATGACCCACTTGCTCAAATGGGCCTATATCATTCATTTGAAACTGCCATCCAACTGCAACTGCACATCACTGAATGATAGCCGTTCTTTCATTACACCTTCCACCACAGTCTTGGACATGAGCTCCAACAGATCCACATCAAAACAAGTCACGACACTTCCTGTCGAAAAGGAAGAGACTCTGGAACCATTTAAGGCACCTTTTCTATTGACATGGTTTTGCACGGCTTGCAATTCCCTGTTCTTTCCAGTTTATTTGTGTACCAGATTTTGCTCTCGAAGAACAAGGATAACAGCTAGAAGATCCATTTTGTAAGTAATCTATCTTGATTTTCTTTTTTTTTTGGGGGGGGGAGGGGTTCTTTGCTCGGAGATATTTATCTTAAAAGTAGATGAATTTGGAGTGCTAGCAATTTCTCTATTTATTATTTCATTAATATAATTTAGAATAACATTAAAGTCAGTTAATATTTTGCCGATAAACTATATTTGAAAATTTAAGTAATTCTTTATCGAAATTTAAGAATTTTGACCACAGACCATTTGTCAGATTAACTTCCCGTTTACACTCTCTTCAAAACTCTACAAAAGACTGTTTAAGGATGGATCTAGAACTAGAATTGGAATATTGTCTCTACCCCCAAATCTATTACCATCATGGCTACTGAACGATTGACTGTGAAACTGAATGTGAAAACATCACTAAAAAGAAGAAAAGAGAGAGAGAGAGAAAGAAAGAAAGAATAAAACTTTATAGATCAGCTTGTTACAGTGCGTATGAAATAGAGATGTAAAAAATATATATTAAGCTTGCTACTATTGATAAAATGTGGTCTTGTATAGACATTTACTATAGATAATTGTAAAAATCATTAAAAAAACATATAATAATATTAGTTGAATACTGAGAATGGGAAACGAAAAATGATAGCAATACTAATAAAAGTATGATCAATAATAAACAAATTTCGGTATAAGCGACATCGTAAGACGATACTTGGGAAGACGTAACATTACTGATAGTCTCTTTCGATGAAAAGGAATTCATAGACTTTGAAAGAAACAAAATCATTGCACATAACTAAGAGTCACTTTATCATATAATCACAACACAAAGTTACGATTTTAGATAGCCATTATGCATGACAAACAATCACTTAAGGAGGGTCAATGCTTGGTGTTTAATATTGTCTATTGCTATTGAGGATTCAGACTGCGGAAGTAATGATCTTAGGAGGTTTTGCTTTCTTCAGAGGGAAAGAACATGTTGCAAGGCTTTCTTTATATCAAGATTTCGTTTGTCTGCCTGGAATCTCATAACGGTTTTTATGGCATATATTACATGGTATGGAATGACATTATTGTCAACAGAGTTCAGAAAAAAAGAGAAAACTAAGTTAAAGCTGAACCACAGTTCAAAAGTACTAGGTCTATCTTAATATAGATCACAAAGATTCAAAAAAAGATATCTATATAATTGAAGAAATGCTGAAATATATATCGCACAAAAAATGTAGCACAGAAATACACTTTTTTTTTTTTTTTTTTTTTTTTTTTGCTTAGAGTTCCAAAAGGAGAATAAAGAAACCGGTATGAAACTAGAATCCCAAGATTCTTTAAAAATTTTCTTAAGAATCTATTTTATCCAAAACATACAAATGGCTAATTAATAAGAATGAGATTTGTACTACATAATTTTGAAATTTGTTGTATAGCTTAGAAAGAAAACAGCCTTCCCTTCATTATTTCATCATCGTTTATCGCACAATCAATAGAAATAGGTCGTTGAAAATTTCATATTTTGTTTTCAATATTTTCGCAAGAAATTTTCATAGATTTGAAAACTTTTTGTATATAAATAATTTAAAAATATCATATATTCACTCCCTTTTCAATTATTAAATATGAAAATGTATCAAAAATTCATTCCTAAAAATCAAATTTTATAATTTAATATTCAGCTGTTCTAGTCATGTATTATTAGGAATTATTATAAAACATGTGAATGTTTTAAACATTATGCAGTTATAATTACGTAATGTGCTAAATACGTAATCTATACGCATGTAAATACTTCAATCCCTAAAATGAAATTATTTTAAACTGTTAAACATATATTTGTAAGTAATATTCCTTCACATGTTTCATAATCATTCATAATAATACATGACTAGAACGGCTGAATATTGAATTGTAAAAATTTGATTTTCTGGAAAATAATCTTATTTTATTCTTTTAAAATTAAAAAAAAGTTATAACTCCTGCAACGGTCTTGTTTTTTAAACGGTTGTAAGTATGTAATATAACTTATCAATATTATTGTTAAAAAAATTTGAACATCAGTATTTATGGAATTGAAATCACTTTAAACAGTATTTCTTTATAACTCATTTTCCTGTTCTCTTCTTTCTGATAAAAAATTTTTTTTCTCAAGGTTTTTATGAATATCTTCGTATTGTGCACCCAGATGTAAAAAAAAAAAAAAAAAAAAAAAAAGAATGGGAGGATTAAGATTGTCTCTCTGGGAACGCAATAAATCAAAAGTGAAATGAGTTAACTCTACAAATGAAATTCGATATGTGATTTGATGAAATTCGATGCGATACACAAAATTATAAACCTATACCAAATTTTGAACATCTATCGAATGAAGACTATCTGCTTATTCAGAAGTATGTGAACATGATAGCTCAGAAACGAAATGAGCTTGAGAAATGAAATTTTTCATGTTATCTTTGCACTAAAATTGTTGATCGTAGTCAAATTTTTTATTGAATCTACGAGCGGAAATATCTACTTTTTCAATGTACAATCTTCGTCGTTGTGATGTTAAAATAGACCGAACATTTCATATTTGCAAATATTATTTTTGTTTGCCTATTTATTTGGAAGTATAGAAAAAAGTCAAGCAGAGAACCATTTTGCCACACACTGCTGGTTTCTTGTTTCTCAGTTCTATTTTTTTTTTTTTTTAATTACGCTGCACTCTTTATTGATTCAAAAGTCCCGAGAGAACTATTGAATTGTTATTACTGTCAAAATTACTTCAACTGATGACAGTTTTTCAGATAAATTCAAGTATAATTTCCTTTGAAATACTTCAAAAATAGCTCCATATAAACCTTAATCTTAGATGAAAATATTTCTGATTTTCATTTTATTCTGAAAAGCTTTTAAGAAATTAAATAATAAAAAAATAACTGTGTACGAAATATATTCGAGTCTTCTTCAAAAAATTGATTTGTAATAGATTATTATGTCATTTGAAGATAATGAACATTTGTATGAGAATTTTGTATTTTTTCCGAAATTTATAGAAAGCTATATTAAGTATAGAACTCAAATTGGGCTGAAACTGTGCAATGTTACTTAAACAATAATCATATTATCAATAACAACTAATAATTGCCTTCGCAAATGAGGTATTATTAGGAACACTTTTAACTTCGCATAAAATGACCTAGTAAATTTATGCAAAAATTAAAATGAAAAAAAAATTATGTAAAAGCATCTAATTTATATAATATATGACAAATATTTATAAGTACTACAGATTTTGTTGTTGCGGAGCTGAAGAAGTATTTTTTTTCTCATGTACATGTTTCATTGCTTCGTATATAAATAGCATTCGTTTCATAGCAAAAGTATTTCAATTATTTACAAGTGTTGCATATAAATAGTGAACAACTATAGGAGGTAATTTTAAGAAAAATTAGTGGAAATAGCTTTCCCTAAGCTATCTTGCATACTTCTTAATAAAGCTGCTATCACCCGCTCCCCGCTTAAAAATTGTGGACTTTCGTCAAGGCCGTGACTATCACGAGTACTCAGAATTTAATTTTCCGAGTCCTACAAATGAACATTCTATCCTTCGTAATATGGGGAGAAAAATCGATTAAGCATTTCGGACTCCTTTTTTTAAACAGAATTTGATACAGAACTATAATTTTAGTAATTAGATCACATATCAAATTTGATTTTCCTAAGTTGTTGCATTTATGAATTACCACGCTTACATGCAGCAGAATGTATAATCTGACAATCGGCCAATCTATTAATGGATTTTATTCAAAATTTGATACATATGAAAATTTCAGATGCTGAAAATGTGTACCAAATTTTATTCATTAAGCTTTTTAAACTTTGTATTTATCGTGTTCACTTGAATTCGATTCCCTGAACAAGCTTTCTCTCAGCGGATTTCGTTCAAAATTTGATAAAAATTTATAAATTTGGTGTTAAGATCACATAACAAATTATATCCCTCTAGCCTAGTTCATAGACAGACAAACATAATTTCTAAAATTCGTTTGTTCGGACTCAGTGAGATCTGAAGCGTGGAGATTCGTCAAAATTTCGATGTCGAGTTTTTAAATGAAAAGATACTTTCTCTTTGTGTCCTTCTTAAACGTGAAAATAAAAATGTTATCAGATAATAATAACATTTTTTATCAGAGTTATCAGATAATGATGATAAATTTAATGTAAAAAATAAAGAGATACTGCTATCAACTGGCTTGCATGATTCTACTTGTAAAAGCTGCTAGCAACGTGTAGAAAAATGATTATTATATTGTAATGTTGAAGGCTCTCTTCAGCAGCCTAAATAAGTTTATAAAAATTAACAATAAGAGCTATTTTTACGAGAAAGTAAAAAGAGAACATGAATCAAACAGCAAGTCAAATTTCATTTTGAGTAATTTTATTAATAATAAATAACCAATTTAATTTAATATAATCGGGATTTATTAATAGCTTCAATGATATGACACATACTTCCAAAACAACAGGCTTTCTTATTTGCTGAATTTTCAGATATTCACACAATTGTATTATGAGAGCATTTGACACATAACTGTATTTAACTTTTTTGGATTCAGATCTTTTAACCAAAAACCACGAGGCAATATTTTTGACTGTTACACAGTTGTCTCACACTCTTTAATATCGATATAAGATCTTAGGGTAGAGTTATTTGTTTATACTAATTATTAAGGAAATTGTCCGGTGGATGTACGGTAAAAAAGGTCTAATACTCTGAATAATGGAAGATTAACTTTATTCTCTGAATATTCCTGAAAACACGGCGCACATATGACAAAAGACGTACACAAAGAACAGCACTAACAACAGACTATTATTCTGAGTGATGACGAGAGGGCAATAAATTTTTCCTTTACCAAATAGATCAACGATTATCTCATTCTACAACTTTGTAAATGAATTGTTAGTTATATGCATTATACGGCCCTGCGATTAATTAGTTATGATTAATAATAATTCAAAGTAATAAATCTATTAATCACTTTTATCAGTTATTATTAATAATAAACCATTAGTCACATTGATCGCGATAGATATATTGTACTTTTAAGATGTAAGCAATATATTCCGAAGCTACTTTCCTTCGGAATATATTGATTGCTACGGGACATTGTAAGATAACCTGTTTGTTGCGCCTACCAATTTTATTCAACCTAGATATTATGTAAATTCTGCGTTCATTCAATTCAGGAGTTTGACTCTAAACAGACCGGTATTTAGCTTGCTTTTACTGAAAATAAAGGAAAGTTTAGTCATTAATTATTATTAATTTAAGAAAAAGTATATTTATCTGCAAGAATCCATATTTTGATTTCCCAAATAACCGTAGAATCTACAACAGATAATCGTTACCTAATAACCCAGCGAAACAACAAATAAAATACTCATTGATTTTTCACAGTCTGAAATTTGACATCATGAAATGTTTGTAGAAGAATATTAATCATACATTTTAAAAAGTTAGTAAATCCAGTATTCTTACTCATTTGTAAAAATTATTAAACGCAGATAAATTGATAAAAAATGATTCAAAGGGAAAGATGATCATTTTCAAAAATGCTGATAAGTATGAAACATGAAATTTTGACTTTTAACATCATTTATTTTAAGAATAAATTAAAAAAGCAAAGCTTAATAGCACTTTTATGTAAAAATTAATGAGATGCTAACATTTCTGATCATTGGGACTCATCATAATTTCTCTATACTTATTTAGTTTAGTTTTCTGAAAATAAAATAAAGGATTAAAACTCCTTTAATCTTTTCTAAAATCCTATTTTATGCACCTTTTTATTTATAACTGTCTACAGGATATTTATAAATGTTCTTTTAATTATTATGTTTTTCTTTATTTAGGGAAGCAATGCGTCGATTTCGTGAAAGGGGTCTTTCAGCTATACATTTTTTAACTCGATCGATGTTCTTTTGTGTTCTGTGGGTGGGAACGAATTACATGCTGATATACACCATTGATAAATTGGACGCTACTGTTGTCATGGCTTTGCAAACTTCCAAGGCTTCCTTCGTTTATCTCCTGTCTTGGGTCATTCTCCACGAGCAGTTTGTCGGAATTAGAGTATGTAAAAATTTTATTAATCCTTATTTGTCATTATTGAGAAATTTAGACATTGGGTTTATTATATTTTCTAAATCATTGCTTTGTATTGTTTGCTTTTGTGAGAAAATAATAGAATTCCCAATCATTGTGCGTATTAATATCTAAATAATTCTGAAATCCTTTCATAATTTCATTCCGCTAATATCAGATTATTTAAATTAAAATATTCAGAATATGGGAATTAGTTCAAATGCGAGTATGAAAGGTCAAGTTGTTTAATGCTTGAAATATCAATCGGCTGCCGGGACCTAGGTATGCCGATGGTTGATCTTTTCTCATTTACGAAAGTTTTCTTTTTTCTCTGGCTATGCCACGAATGGATATTTTGCAGAAAGGTCATTGTTAGATTCATTCTCATATTTTTACAATCCAGTTTCATTTTTTCCTCCAGCCTTGTTCCTCGGTAAATGTTTATTTAAGAGCTCAAACTTAAAAACATAGTTATCAATATGAAAAGATGCCTATATGCAATTTTTTCACGTATATTATCATCATTAAGAAACCTATGTCTTTATTTTGAAATCCGCCATCAAGATCAACTTCGTAAGAAATTTTTAGAGAAATTCATAACGAATCTTTAAAGAAATATCTGACGATTAAGGGTTTTCAGATATGAAAGATGTTTTTCAAGATATAATAATTTAAAAAACTCCAATTAATATTACCTGTATTGCAACTTGCACCCTCAATCAAATTATTGCATATAGTGGCTCATTCATTCTTGGCCACAAACATGATAATTTAAGAATACCAGTATTTCTTTAGTGCAACTTTACTTGTTGAATTATTTCTCCATAGATTAGTACAATTTTATGTAATACTGATATAAATAGCATGGGCACAGCCATACATTACTATTGGTTGTATTAAACTGGTATTTAATTTTCACTTACTTTTTGAATTATCTTTACAGATAGTTGCTGTTATTTTATGCAATACTGGCATAGCTCTTCTGGCTTACATGGATGGGGTAGCCAGGACATCAACTCTGGGGGGTGTAGTTTTAGCAGCTGCCACAGCAGCCGGATTATCTGTACATAAAGTAAGTTTCTTTCAGAAAAAAATTATTTAAAATTATATAAATAAATTTATTTAATGTAAAAAGTAAGAAAAACTTAAATTGATCTTTAATTAAATATTATTATAAATTTGATATGAATTGCAGAAAATATCATAAAATAAATCAGTATTAGCATTCTGCAATTTAAAAAGCACCAATACAGGTTTTTAGTATCAGTATAAGAAAGAAAATCTTTTCTCGCATAAAAAGGAAGAATATTCCTAATTCGGATTTAAAATTTTCTCTTTTGACTGATTTGTGGTTAAACATGATTATATTTTTTTGAATCAGCATTTCTTTAGAAAATTTCGTACAGGATGCTGAAAATATTTAAAATAAAGTCACACACACTCTCAAAAAATAAATAAATAAACCAATATATATATATATAGGAGGGTAAACTTTATAAAAATCCAAAAGCACCCAAAACTTGCTGTATTCGGTTCTGTAATCAAAAGAAAACTTTGCACTAAGAAAACATATATTTCTGTTTACGTTGGTTTATCGTTTGACTTTCATCGCGGCTATTACGCTATTTATAAACTTCTAAAATTATTCTCAAATTTAAGACCTCAAACAGGAGACGAAAGCCATCTGCTTTCTTTATTTTTGATTTTCATTTTTTAAATGTCGGTTAGTTGATGTCTTTTTACAAAATACTTTCATCTTTATTGAAGAAAGTTTTCATCTGAATTGTTTACGGCCATTAATATGCATTGCAAGAAATTTGGTTTAATTACTCATTCATAGCTGCGAACGAAATAACTCGTTAACGATAAATATTCTTGTAATTCTATCTGTTAATTATATCCCCCATTTAGCTTGGGACACTTTGATTATCCATATTACTATTTTTAGTGTTCGGAGAAGTCAACAAGAAGTCAAGTTATCTACAGCCGCGATAAATTTGTTTGTAAACCAGCTGGTATGGTTAAGTAAACACGGCAGTATGTACTTTTATTTCAAGAAAAGAAGCAAAAACTAAGGTGGTGTATCTTTTGAAGAAGTTCAGAATAGTTTTTCCAGAATCCAGAACATATTTTGGAAGAATATTTTTGCATTCAGATTGTCTGGGCTTCTTATAACGTATTTTTTAAAAAAGATTTAAAAGCATTAGATAGATACTGGTTGGACATTTTAGATGAAAGAGTGACAATATTTATTTATCACACTAAAGTTTAAATTTCTGCCCCATCTGGTAAAAAATTATTCGTCATAACAAAGATAATGATCGAAACACTTAATATTACCGTTTTTCAGTAAATTTATATATCTAGTCGATATTTTTAAAAAATTTATAATTGTAATAATAGTGTCTACTTTTTGTTCAGCATTTTTTCCCCCATTACACTAAATTACAGTGAATGTTGTATACAGAAATGCACTATAGGTTGAAGTTTATTGAGGACACAAAGTATCTGAATATCTATAGGATAGCTATATTTCATGCGAAAAATAAAAAGATGCATTTTCGTTTATTGGAATATTTTATTTTATTTTTAGGTGTTATTCAAGAAGCTTATTGGACGAGTGACTATAGGTCAGCTTAGTATTTTTCTTACGCTGGTCGGTTTGCTCAATATACTATTGCTTTGGCCAATAGGTCTAACTCTGTACTTAGTGGAATCTGAAAAAGTAATGTGGACTCAGCTACCATATGTACAACTGGCAGGTGCAGCTGTTTTCTTCATAAGTAAGTAAAAATGCTGCTTAAGTTGATATTTTATTAGAAGACAGATATATTAAAATGTGCAGAAAATGCATTTAATCTTAGCTTTTGTGATGAATTTAACGTTTCTACAATTTTAATAATCTAATCTTTTAATGTCTCAATTGAAAAAAAAAAACCCGCCTTTTGTTATTTGCAGTTGGTAATGTTCTAGGAAACTTCGATGTTGCTCATAATTATGATACGTATCTCAAAATAGGAATGCTTGCGGCTGTTCCAGTGTCTGCAGGTAAGTTAGACAGTATATCTTACTTTAACACTATTTTACACCATCATTATTAAACATATAAAATTGGCAATTATTTAGGGTGTTCTAACGCCTCGACATTTTGTACGATATTTTTAAAGTTATTTAATTTTGTGCTTTCATTTAATTAAGGCCGTGTATTTGAACTTATTCAAATTAAAATCGAGTACTGTATAAATTAATTTCGGAACATAATAATGTATTGAATTAATTATCATTTGCAAGTTTTATATTATTTTATTTTGCAATTCCAAAAATGTGGGACTTTATAATACAAAATACTGTCCGATTTTATTATTAAATATTATTTAGAATGTGTTAAGAAAAGATTTTGCCACTTTTTTATTATTTTGTTTAAAACTACTTATAAATTTCATTTGCGCATTTTTTTACGTGATATGCTGAAACCAACCTTTTAAAAAGTGATCCGTATTAAGTGTTTCTCAATTTCAATCTGTCAAAACTTATTTTAAGGAGAATTTTTTCAAAATTTTAATTTATATAATTAATAAGTTAAACTAGACAAAATAATATATTTGGTTTTGAAAATTTGGAAAGGGAAAGAGGCCCCAAGATTTAAATCGTCTGAGGTCTCCTAGAAGTTTTACTGCCCTGTTTAATACATTAAAATAAGATGAAAGTTCCTAAGAATAAAGAAAAAGTTCAGCACCACCTGAAAACTTGAAAACTATATAACAGCAAAAATAAAAATAATAATAATAATAATTTTTTCATTTCAAATTTTTGCACATTTTTATTTTATTGGAAGAATTTCCTACGCATTTTTTGTAAAGAATATCCTGAGCAAAAGCACTCGTTCTTTGTTGAATGTATTAAAGAAAATCTAAATTTTTATTTCCGAAAATGTTCAGGCCTGTCTAATGTATAGTTTGTTATTCCTAATTGGCATACTGGTCTTCCGAATTTTCAGAAAATAGAAAATTATTCTTTCTTGAAGTGCTACGATTTTACCATTGAAATTTTAAAAAATGGATTAATTCAAAAATCGCTATCAGAATAAGGTAAGTAACAGAACATAAAAAAATCACTGACCGATCGAAACATAATCATTTGCGTAGTTTCGAATTCAAAGAATCTTATGAAGGGAAAAAATCAATTCAAATTTTATTAAATCTATGATTTTAAATAGCTTTTTTTACAAACTGTGCTGATTCTTTTTCTCTCTAAAAAAAGCAAAATATGCTTGAAAAAAAAAAGGGTTATATGGTTTGAAATCAGATCCTTTTTCTGAATAAAAGTATTTCAGTTTTGACAATCTGTCAGAATCCATCATTGATCGTCTGTAACAATCGGTTTGATCTCTGCTTTATACTTGTCACTTCTGATAGAACTGCCTGAAAGCGAATAATTTCTGTATAAATTTTGAATCTAGTGATGATTTAATAACGACGTAGACTGTTTTATAGTTAAAAGAAACTGATGTCTGTTTTTATTAATTTCGAAGCTAATTCTGAGCTCTGGTGATATTTGTTGGCCAAACTTCTTTTATCAAATATATTGCTAACTAAATTTTCTGCTTAATCCCCAAAAATATCATTTTAGTACATCTTCCAGATGTCAATAAAATCTAAATGCTGCCAAAAGTAGTTGGATCTCCGCAACTTATCTTCACATATGAAAATTGGGCCGCGTTAAAACAAAAATATCTGTGCGAAAATATCAGCCAAAAACGGACACAAATTTTTCAGAGTTAGAAAATGAGGGATGGATGAATAATTCAGTTTTTTTTTAAAATTTTAATGTTTTTTCCAGATTTTTGTTCTTGCAAACTTTTCAAATCAAGCTAAGCAAATATGTCTCTCTGAGGAGTGTTGTAGTTATTGTGCTTAGTGTTTTTTAAAATAGAATTTCTCATCTCATCAGAATCTTGACTTAATAAATTACATCATTAATTCATCTTAATGCACTTCGAACTTGGCCTGATACTAAAGTTTTTATCGCCACATTACTTAAGTAAGTTATAAACAACAATAATTTAAAGTTTAACATAATTTTTCGTCTAATCTCCTTAAAAGTACTAAATATAAATTAAATATGTTACAAACTTTCTCCCATAACATAGGAGAAAATTGGTCTTTTTTTTCTGGTAATAATGTTAACTTTTTACTATGTATAATATTTCATTACCATTTATTCCTCAACAACTATTGTTCTAAATACAATAAAAAAAACATTTTTTTTCTGGATTCGAGAGAATATATAATTTTGTTCCCCGTGCCCCCCCCCAATTAGTGAAAAAGAACAAAATAAAAATGTCTGCAACTCCAATAAATTTTGCAATCCAAAGGATTATATTGTATTTACTTGATTTAATAAATAATAAATATTTATTTAATGATTTAAAAATACATTTTTAAGGCTATAATTTAAATAAATACATAAGAATTAAAATGCAAGCTCGCATTTGCTGTTCACTTCTCTCTCCTTGTGAGTAAACGAGGTTAAAACAATTCTTCTAAAATTAAAATAATAATAAAGTCTAATTTTTGATGTTAAGAATATTTGCTAAAAGCTAATAACGATCATAATCTGATTTATTTTACAAAGACTATTCATCTTCTTTCGAGCTTCAAAACAAATCCAATTGTAAATAATTGCCGATGTTTTTGAAGACGCACAAAGTTCTTATAATCCCTCAATTTGGCATAGCAGAAAAAGCAGCATGCAGCGTATACAAATAGAGTAAAATGAAATGTTTGGATTATTCCGAAAATTAATAACTTGATATATTAAGAACAAGCAGCATCTTCGTGTTAAGTCCAAACATGTTATACGGTGAAATTATCAATACGAGATATTTAAAGGTTTCAGTTGTCGTTATTGCTGTTTATTAGCTCAAGAGCCATATTTGGGTATGCAGCGTCAAACAAATGGTAAAATTTAAGACCGGAAGATACATATTTTAATAAAATATAAAAGCACAAGAACAGGGATAAAAACAAAACGCATTAAGTATCATAAAGCAAAAAAAAAAAAAAAAAGTGATAAAGTATAAAACTTTTAACACCAATGTGAAATGTGCTAAATCCGATTATAAAAACAAATAGATTTTAATTTAAAGGTCTCAGAGAAACTAGGATGATATGCATAATAGAGAGATAAGAAGTAAAAAGACAATTAAAATATAGGAAGCAATGAAAAGATAAGAAGAACCTTGAGAAAAACAATTAAAATATAGGAACATGGTAATTAAGTTACATCCATTTAAATCTCTGCTCTATCAGCTCGCAATTTAATTTTATATTTGAGATAATTTGCATATGATCTGCTTCTTCAAAATTCATAAAATATTACTGTTAAAGTTTTAAAAAATTGTGTGTGCTCTCAACCCCCCATTCAACTGTTTATAACATTTTCTCCCTTCTAATTTAAGCATTCCGTGTTCACAAAGAGAGAGGATGAGGGATTTTATCTTTTATTACAAAAACAATAAATATTGTATTTCAAGAATGGGTGTTTCAAAAAAGGACACAATGACTAAGATTACGGCCTCCCCCTTGCTGTTGCTTTATTTTAATAATTTACATTCTAAACAAAATCTTTAATTCTTCTATTATTTGTTAATTGCTTTTCATATATTAAAAACCTTTTTGTAAAGCGAAGCATATTTCTTATAATTTTTTTAAATATTTTTTCCACAGTTCTTGATGTCAATATATACAACGTGGTATTTGAAGGAATGAAGTTGGCAGGCATTCTCTTAATATGTATAGGATTCATGCTCGTTCTTTTACCAGACAACTGGCCTGATTATATAACAAGATTACTAAGATGGCGTTGCAGAAGATGTCCTAAGTCGAACAAGCCCACAGAAACTTCACAGCCAAGAACACGACACATATTTGCGCGACCATCATAAAATACACAATATTTGCAAAAGCTTAAAAAATTTTAAATTACATTTTCAATTTGATATGTTACTAGATTATGCAATTCAGTCCTTTTAACATAAAAGTGTTTTTTAATATTTCTTCAGTAATTAATGTATTCATATTTGGTAGGTTCCCATTGTCCCCTTTCCACGGGCAGAGAAACTTTTCATTGTATACCGAAATTCAACATAATCTGCTATTTATACGTTAATAGAAATAAGAATAGTTTGAAGTAAAGTGAATGGTATTATATATTTTTTTTTCAGGGACAAAGAATTAAATTATGATAGTTGTTTGAGCACTCAAAAATTTCAGTATCGCTTCTCATTGTATATATTTTAATTAAATGCACATTCTATTAAATGCTTAATTGGTGCTTCAATGCAAAATTGCTCATAAAAATAATTCGAATCTATTTTTGAGTAGAGAGAGTAATATCAAACATATGCATCTATTACATGACGGATTCAATAAAATGAAGATACATATCAGGAAAAATTGTCTTCACTCTTTAAAAGTACCATATTTTATAATAAAATTACGAAATAAATCGCTATTTATATTCTAGGTTTTTCATTCAACCGGTTAAATTATGTAAGTAAATGTTTGATTATCAGTAGTTTATATTTTTTGAAATTCGTTAGCTATACATGTTAAACCTCCTGTTTACAATTTAGATTCCCCAAAATATATCCGGCCGTGTGATAGCACTTTTTTATTGTATAGCAATTGAATGGAACTCAATTTATTTGTCATATTTGACAATAAGTAGAATACTTATGTCATTTGAAAGACATATTTGTGAAACTAAATCAAAATTGAAAAGTTATTTGTAATTTAAAAAAAAAAATATTTTTATAAAAGTTAATACTCAGTTAAGAAAAAAGAAAGAAAAGAAAAAGAAAAAATATCAAGCTTGAGTTGCTTGAAACTTCTTTTTATATTTCGGTCAGTAATGTGGGGTTCAGGTAACAGAAAATATATTGCATGTATGCAATTATACGTTGCAATTTAAAATATGTATTGCAATTCAAAACATATGCTAATCTTAGCCAATGACAAACATTTGTATAAGCGTTGTGTTTGATTTCATATTGGCTGAAACTTTCAATAGACCCTAAGTGAAAAAAGTCATCACCTAAATATTTAAGCTAAATAAATTAATCAGATTAGGGAAGAATATGATAGAATATTTTCAACTCATTTTCTAATTGAATAGCATCATCCAATTCAGAGCATCTCAAATAAAGAATCATGAAGTCCTCACAGGGCTTTCTGGCTTCAGGTATTTCCATATTTGAAGAAAAAGAAATTGCTAAGAAAATCATCTTGACTTAAAAGTTTTTATTACAATTCATTTAATAATTGAACGTTTTAATAGTTGTTATGAATGAATGCTTCATTTTATGAAATTTCTTTTTGGAAGTCACCACAGAAATTTTCTTTAAAAAATGAGTCCAAGAAAATTCTTTCACTTGAAAAAAATTAAAGAAAGTTTTATTTCATCAACCGGAGACGATTCTCTATTCATTCGTGTCTATATGCAACAATCATGCATGTTTTCAATATCAACTTTTAAATGAAATTTTTAAAGAAGCATTTTTTCTTCGATCACAGGTTTGATTATCAGCGCAAATAAAGAATCCTTTAGAAAATTCATTTTGTAATGAGAAGTTTTAGTCATTTCGTTAGAATTATTATAAAATGCTTTTCCTTGAAAAGAATTACAGCTCCAGCAAAACACATACAAAAAAAATTAAAAATTTAAACAAATAATCATGAGGATTTTTTTAATGAAGTTTCAATAATTTTCAAGACATTTGGTAAAATTGTAGGTTTGAAATACCTTTAGTAATCTTATTTGATCGTGAACTGATGATTTAAAGAGCAGTTATAGTTTTCTATTAAAAAATTGATGAAGAGAATCAAACGATATATATTTTAAAAGATATTATAAAACACAACACAGTAATTATGGTTTAAAATGTCATTATTCTTCCTTTAAATATTCCCTATTTTCTTTTTCTAAATATATTTTATAACTTTGACAAGGAGAAAATCTCTGAAAAACAATAAATAGATTTCGAAAAAGTGAATACATAATAATCAATTTCTCTTCATATTACCCAGAAAAACGTTTTTAAAATAAAATGACTATGTAGCAAAATAGAGGAGCTATTTCACTCCAAATCAAAGTAATGTAGTACATCTACAATTAAATATGATTGCAAATACACAGGTACAGTCGCGGGAAAAGAAAAGGAGCATTCCAGATTTATTTTGCAATCGATTATCCAATGTGAAAACTAAAAGCACCATTTTGAAGGTAGTAATGAATACTAAAATATACTGTGCCTAAAATTTTCGTAGGGGAAGGGATTGTCTACATACTTAAAACTGTACAAACTTTGAAATTTCATATGGCAACACCCTTTTCCTAATGCCATGAATAGATTTCCCATAGAAAAAATATCCGCAGTACAACTTTTATCTAATATACTATAATTACATCGGGAGATATTTTACTTTTTCTGTTACAGGGTTGTTTCCATATTTCGATATGTAAGATTTTGATATTCTCTGTACTTCGGTAATAGCAATTTTATTCTTGTAAACTTTAAAAGCATTTGTAAAGCTCGAATCTACATGATAAAAACGTTTGTTATTTCATTCATGACAAAATTTTCATAGTAAAATTTTTAGAAGAACTGTGATTATTTTCTGTAAAGAAATATTCAAGAGCATTGGAAGTTTTGTTTAAATTGCACGTGAGCCTGTAACAGAAAAAGTTACAGGCTCACGTGCAATACGTAGAATATAATAATAATATTATTATATTCTACGTAACGCTGAAAGCACCAAAATGGAAAGTTCTGTTATATGAATAAAAGATATAAAAGTAAATATATTTTTATTATTTAAAATATATGTCAATTTTAGAATTAAAATTAATAACTTGCCGATTCGGGGAGAAAAAAAAATAAACCTATTTTTTATTCTTTTGCTCTTTATTCCTGTATTTCTTTACTATCTATCATCACTGCTTACTACTCATTAATAGACATGAAATGATACATCGCTTTATTTTACAAACATACAAAAAAGTAGTGCATTTCTTCCCTGATAAATGTAATTCAGTTTTTTCCATGCTTTACTCAACTTAGTATTCATTGAAAATACTTTTTGTTTGCCAAAGATTTCATTGTATGAAGTCATGCAGACAGTATATATGTGTGTTACAGATGTTAAAAGCAAGTTGTAGGACATCACTCTAAATGTTCATTCATATCTTTAATTTCCATTATTGTAAAACTTTATAAAGCTATAATTCATCACATATCTTGCTGCTTCTTATATGAATAGAAATTTGAAAAGCGGTATAGTAATAAGAATTTTATATAATTCTAAGAATAGTTATATATAACTATAAGAATAATTATTATATATAAATAATTATAAGAATAATTATTCCTTCAGATGTCTTTAAGAAGTTACCAGCTTAATTATCGAGAATTTATATTCGAACATATTTGATTAAACAGAACAAAGTTAATTCAATAAAACTGGCATTGAAAAATTTAGTATTTATCAATCAACTGTATAAAATGAATTAATAAAATCAATAAAAAGAATGTCAAATTGTAATAATATTATTATAATTATATATATAAATACAAAATATCAATATTAAAAGCTTAATAAATAATGTTTTGATGCCTGAATTTTTTTTATTCCATTTGTGATTATATAAAATAATACAATAATTATAATTAGGGCAGATTAATCTTATGAAATACAAGACTTGTGTAAGAATTATTGTGCACTTAAACAAACATCATTAAATTTAAACAAACACAAATGGCCCTTTTCTTGTTAGAAAATGTGGAGTTTGTTATACATAAATTATAAGAGAAGTAATTTGTTAAAATGTTTGTAAAATTAAATAGTTAAATCCTACAGAGTATTTATTACGAAAAAAAACTCCCTTTTCACTGTAATTTGTTATATTCTGTCAGGGAAATTATATAAGCCGACGAATAAAAATTATAGTTTATTACAAGAATAGAGACTATCCTGCACATTTAAAAGTAACGACTGTTAATAAAATATTATGGCAATGAAAAACTTATTTTTTACTTTGATTTCATATATTTTGACCTTGACGAATTTTTTAAATATATTTTTATATTACAATAATGCAGAAAACCATATTTGTTTCAAGGAAGATATGAGCAACAGCATTACAATGTCAAATAAAAGCTGTGGATATTTTGAATTTTGTGGATGCACTCCTAAATGCATCGTTTTAGGAGCAATACAGAAAACTTAATATAACGGTAAAACTACTTATAGGAATGAACTAAAATTTTGTATGTTCCCATAAAATGGTCTTTGACAAAATTTAAGCATATTGCAATTAACAAATTTTAAAACTCTAATTTTGTAATTTTTTTTTCACGTATTAAAAAATTACTTTTTTATGTTAAACTAGCTGGTATTCGGCACGTTGCTCCTGAAGAAGAAATAATTTTGGAAATATCGTTTGAAATTTGGAATAACTATCTTGTTGTTCATTTTCTTGCCAACAATGAATATATTCATTGAAATTGAATAAAATATAAAAGGAGAATTATAAATAATATTTATTCTATATTTTTTTTACTTTATTATTCAGGTGCTTTAGGGTAAGACTATATTTTTTGTTTTTTCGTCTTCAGCAAAAACAAATAAATTTCTTGGCTGTCCGACTCATACGCATCCAACATACAACTGGCCATGTTAAAAACATGGATTTTCTAGGTTCAATCCGCCCACTTGAAGTGATTGACCTTGTGGCTTCGAGAATGCAAGTCGAATGGGGAACTGCAGTCGTTTGAAATAAAAAGGCATGTCTGTGGGAATAATGGAAATGCGTGGAATGAGCACATCTTCTCTCCATTCGACTTTCCGCTTAGAATAGTTGCCTCAATTCTTTCCGCATGTCGATCTTTTGATTCTGATGCGTGATCGGTTAGTACATAAACGTTGTCTTTCGATTCTTGCCGCATGTTGATCTTGAAATTCTGAAGCACTTGAAGTTGCAATTCGTAAACGATCTGTTCATTACTCGCTTGTTGTTCCTCGTTTGTATGAGAAGTTTGAACTCGCTTATTTCTACGTACTGCGCTGGTAGATCTACTAAGTGACGAACATTTGCAATGCATATTTTTTGACGAAGTAATTAATGCGATATACGCTTATATAACCGAAATATCATTTGTCGATTCACTGAATATACAGAAAAATTAATGTTTGCACTGAAAAATTTCCACTATGTATAACTTATATTCATCGGCATCAATGATAATAATTTTGTTTTGTATGTGTGAGATAAATTCTGAATAATATGGGCGGTACCCCGCAGCCAAACTATTGAGCATATTGAATGACAATTTCTTGTGTAGATGATTATTAATTAACGAACAAAAAAATTAGCGCTTGCACTAAATATTTTCAATCTTATTTCACTCACATTGATTGGCATTGATGATAATAATTTTATATTGTTTGATATATGTGCGATTAACTCCGAATGATATGTTTTACTGTTTGTCTTTTGTCGATTGTCAATTTTAAAATAATATTGAATTCTAAAAACGTATAAAACGATTTGTTTGTAAATACTTTGTTGCGTTCAAAATAAGTGCTTATAATTGCAGTATGCCTATAACCTTTGCGAAGTGCAGGCAATAAGTTGGTAAAGTTTTATCGCAATCGGATGAACGGCAAGGAAGCGCATACAATTAGAACAAAAATTCATTTTTATATATTAGATATGAATATAAAATGTGTAGCATGCCTTATATTTTCATAAAGAAAAGAGTTTAGGTCAATAACTTTATAGATTTTTAAGATATGAATAGAATTTAATTTTATCATTAGAGAATCAAAATTTTGTTTAAATCATAATTTCGAAACAAATAGACCTAAATTACTGAAATTTGGTTTCAGGAAATAACTTTTGATGTAGTTGATGAGAAAAATGAGTGTTACCATTGGAAATTTTGAAGTTTGCTCTTATTTCAATACATAGCCAGTTTCTTGCGAAATTTTTAATTTAAAAATATTTAAGAGTACATTAAGTCCTTTCAAATAACACCTTTTTTTATGATTGTCTGATGAACGATGCCAGAATAAAGTTGGGGGATCCTTTTTTTTTTCTGCGACTGTACTTAGACTATAATTAATGTAAAATAGACTATAAAGCATACAATCATTTAAATATCATGCTTATACCAATTCGGTGTCAAAAGTATTTTCTAAAATAAAAATCTTTTAAAATTCAAACAGAATTTTAAAAAATACTGAAATGTTGATTGCACTTGCCATTTACTTTACTGACAATCAGATTTGTTAATCAAATTCAAACCAGCTATACTTAGAAAAGAATCAGTTTACATGAACCGTAATCGAAGTCATAAAAATTAAGGAAACTTCTTCAGAATTTTAACAAAATATCAAAATTTAATTGTAAAACAAAATACCCAATTGTTAATATTACTCAATAAATTTTATTGTAAACTTTTATAATGCCATACGGTGTATAATCGTTATTAATTTTAAAACTTAGCATTGTTTGTTTATGTATTTGTGCTTTATATGTATATGCCGTAAACAGAGACTATTGTTACCATCTCTTATTGTATCCATGTACTTCATATTTTGATGTTTGTTACAAATGCGAATTTTTAATAAAAGAGTATTATTGTCTCATTCATTTCCTATCAATGCAAAACAAAACTGCTTAAACATGAAATAATTGAAATATTTTTCTTTAATATCACAAATAACATGGATAAATTTTTGAAATAACAACATTTCCAGCAATATTTCTTAAACGAAATTCATATCTAATATCTATAAAAAAAAGATTAAACGTTTGTCCAGTTTAAATTCATGAGTGAGTTTGAGGGCTGAAACCATACACCATGTATAAATGATGAAATGAAACAGCATTCAACTTGTAGGAAACAAGTTATTACTTCTCTTAATTGTTATTAGTGAGCCTTATTTCTGATTAACTATATTATAACAAAAACTTGCCGGAATATTAATAGAAAAAATTTATGCATAAATTAATACATGTTTCAAAATATCAACAACATATTATGACCATAAAAATAAACCTAATGAAATACTTTCAGCAAATATTGTACGAAACATGATATAAATTAGATGCAAGTTTAAGAGCCGTCTTTGGTCATAAAATTCAAATAGTTAAATAACAAATCAAAAATTGTATGAATTTAAAAGTACAAATATATCACACGATAATGAAAAAGCACTAAATCTCGACTATAATTAAAAATGTTGTTTTACTATAGTAGTATAAATAAAAAGTTACACAGGTGGTTATCAAAATAATCGAAACATCACAAACGAATACAAGAATCTCTATTAATAAGACATAGGGCCGGCCACCTTTGGCACGTAATATAGCTTGGATTTCTGAGAATCGAAACATACAAGTCCTGAATATTGTTTAGAAGAATAATGTTAACATCAATCAGAGATATTGTGAAATTTCCGGAGGAGATTCTGGTGAAGAATATCGATTCCGGATTGAACGTTTTAAAATAGATCATAACAGCTGAATTTTATTGAGATCGGGAGACTGTGTGGAGCAAGGTAGATGTTTCATTTCATCTTCGGGTCCATCAAACCTCGACTGGTCAAGCCCCGCTGCATGAATAGAAGCATTATTATTCTGGAAAATTCCATTTCCTGCAGGAAACAAAGTTTGCATCATAGTATGAACCTGGTCAGCTAAAATTTCTCTATACTTCTCCCCAGTAGTCCTTTTCAAAATTACGATTCGGCCAGCAGTAAACCACGATACAGCAGCACATTCCATAACAGATCTACCTTTATGCCTGACAGTTAGAAGAAGATAATCACGATCATACGCTTGTGCAAGTGTCCTCAAAACGTATAAACATCCCTTTATGGGGAAAAGTGTGAAAGATGATTCGACTGATCACGTAACTGTCTTCCGCTTATCTATCGACCAGATTTTATGGTTATGGCACCACTGTAGACGACGTTTAGCATTAACATCTGTGACAAATGGTTTGGGGAATTGCTGTTCTGCCATAAATGCTCTTTTTATGAAGGTGACTCCTAACTGTAATTATTGACAATGGAGAATCCAGATGCTAATTGAGGCTTACTTTGACTGCCGTTGTTTTCTTTTTAGATATTACAATCTGTTTCAATATCTGTCTGTATCTTTCACTCAGCTTCTCCTTCCGTACACTATTTTGTTTTGTCGAACTTGTCTTGAAGCTTTGTATGTATGCTGTCATGACTTTAGACACCGTATCTATATAAACGCTTAAAAGCTGGGATGTTTCGATTACAGTTGCTCCAGCTAGTTGGGCTTTTGCAGTTTGTTCTCTTTAAAAGTTTGTAAGTTTTGACATTTTATGCTTTTGACAAAAATCCAAGACCTATACAACTTCTCTAAAGGTACCTCATATTACCATGATATACACTTTTTATATTGAAAAAAAAAACTGGTAGGTAGGATTATATTTTAATGCTTACGAAGCGAGTTCTTAAATGTCACTTTTATTCACAGCCATTTACATTCTTTTGATAACTATCTGTATGTTAGAGATATTTGAATATTTTTTTTCGTTTGTTTAAAGTATTAATACAAAATGTTTTTCTTAAAACCTTCAAAGCTGAAGTTACTTTTTCACTAATTACAAAACTATTAATTAAATTAATGCTTTCCTTCAGCATTTTATATCGCTAATAAGAAAATTCAGCTTTGATTTTTTAATTGCACATATACCGATGTTCAAAAGTTAAGCATAATTGTAATTATATAAATAATGAAAGAAAGCTAAGCCGGACTGACGAGAAATGAGGTATGCGAGTTTAAAACGGTTATAAAATAAGAAAGCAATGCAACGCAACGACAATAATCACTTTCATTATCCAAATGAATAGTTTGAAAGAAAACTGATCATAAGAAATGTAACACTAAAGAGAGAATCAAAAGAAAAAAAAAGTGATGTTGCAGTTTAATAAGGGGTGTGATCATTCTGACAGCCAGGCACGCTACACTACTATGTCCAACACTTATTATGACAGCGATTCTCAACCTGTGGGGAGCGCCCCCCTAAGGGGGCGCGAGCATACTAGAGGGGGGAGCGAGAATATTCAAGAGAATATATTATTTAAAAAAATTGATTAACTGACTGAAAGGAAAGCACACATACACATAGAAAACAAAATCCATTTCGACATATTTAATAACTTATTAAAGTAAAACAACTTATTAAAGTAAAACAACTTATTAAATCAAAACTTACTTAATCAAAACATACTAAATTAAAATAAATTTAATAATTATTAGTTACTCCCTGGGGCTTGTCTCGCTGAGCAAAGTTTTTCGAAGGAAGGCTTAATATTAGAAATAGCCACTCTCAGTTCTGCCGAGATCTATATTTTGTCTTCAAAGTAGCAACAGCAGAAAATCCAGTTTCACAAAGGTAGGATATTGAAAATGGTAATAAAATGCGAAATGCCCCTGTTTATAGTGCAATTAAAATCATCCTCTACCCCTGCCCAAAATTCAGATAGTGATTTATTACTAAATTGTCTTCTAGTTTCGCCAATTGTCGTGAAGTCTATGAATTCTTCTTCCTCATCAAATTGAGAGTCCTTCAGGAGTCTTATGAAATGGATCCATAATTTACTGGTAACTTTCTATCAATTTGTCGTCATCAAGAAAATACTTTTTAAAATTCTTTACCAGCATGGTAAATGATTTTCAATGGTTACAAAAACAACTTTTACATGTTCTTCGTCAGCCTTGTAAGTTTTAGTACAATCATCCACATTTGCAAATATTGTCACATTTCTTTGCTTTAAATCTCTGCTTCACAATTCCAATTTTCCAAAAAAAGCATTAACTTTATCACTCGTATCCAACATAAGTGTATTTGCTCTTGGAGTTGAAGATTCAAGTTATTTAACTTCTCGAATATGTCCACCAAGTACCTCGATTTCATCAGAAATAAACCATCGCAAAAATTATCGGTCTCCGGTCTGTTTTCTTCTAGGAAAATGGAGATTTCTTCTCTTAATTCATAAATACGTTGCAAGAATTTCCCGAATGTACTGAACCCATGTCTTTACAAAGTGCGGAAAAGATTCTCAATTTCAGGGGGTCTCATTTTTATATAATTTACTACGATTACAACCATAGTTAACACAATATTCAGACCAGACCTCATTTCTTTCGAAGCCAAAGCTTCTCTGTGCATCATGCAATGTGTCCAGACGCACTGAGGCGAATTTTGTTTTACAAGTATTTGTATACCTTGGAATCTTCCGGACATTGAACGAACACCATCGGTGCATATTCCGACGCAATTTTTCCATTCTATGTTTGCCTAGTTCATAAAATCATTTAAAATAGCAAATAATGCGAGGGCCGTTGCTTTGAGTTCTATTGGTTTGCAGAAAAGTAGTTCTTCTACTGACATATTATCACAAAATCGAACATAGGCAATTAAATGAGCATCTTTATTACTATCTGTTGCTTCATCAAGCTGTACTGAAAACAATTTGTCACGCAACTTCGAGAAAAGCTGACACTGTACATCTTCAGCTATATCACCAATTCGACGAGCAACAGTAGAGCATTTGAAAGAGGTATGGACTGCAATTGTTTTGAAAAATTATCTCCAAACATAGTTTCTACAATCTCAATTGCTGCTGGTAAAATAAGCTTTTCACCAATGGTGTGAGGTTTTTTACATCTGGCTATTTTATATGAAACTTTGTGAGATGCAATTAAAGCTTTTTTATTCACAGACAAAATTTCTTTAAAAAATGATTTTTGCTTTTTATATGATTTTAATTTTAATTCGAAGAATTCTCTGGGTTTGTTGACGTGCTCACTATGAAGCGTTTCCAAATGTCGTTTAAGTTTATTAGGTTTCATGCTGCCTACGGCCAACATTTTTGAGCAAATGATACACAGGGGCCTTTCTTTTTCATTTACTTCAGTACTGGTAAATCCAAAATTTAAGCATTCTTGAGAATATTTTCTTGATTTTATTTTCGGAACCACGCTCGTCTGTGTACTTTTTGATGCTTGATTGTCGTCTTATACTCGCTTACTTCCGCTTAAAAATTTATCCATGAGTCTGTATAAATATGTTGCCGTAAATATTTAATATGGTGAATTGCAATTAACACGAAAACATATATAACATACACATTCACGATATATTCGATCGCGATCTACTCCAATGAGACTGGCTGGAATTGAAACTTGCGTAATCAATCCTTTTCCTTCTTCCTATGAGAAAACATCTGCGCATGCTCGAGACGGCATCGGTCGTGTGGATTCTCTTCCACAAACATTAATTATTTTTTTCTGTTTTGTTTAGTCATGCTTCTGTTTTATTTCTTTTATTATTCGAAAAAATGTATTCCCAGTTTCTAAATTTATCTCGCCCCTTCTAGGTTAACTTTCGTTAACGAATTTTTCTACTTTCATATTCTTTTAACGTTATCTCCCTGTTTGGCTTTCATTTCAAATATAATATTTAAATCTTCCCCGCTTTCATTCGCTTCATCTGTTCACTGCCCGCTTTGCAAAATGCCAGATATGGTTTCTCGCCAATGTTGGCTCTTCACTTTTACTCTTTTTTTTTTTTTTTTTTTTTTGGCAGTTCGTTAAAAATAATTTTAAAACAGAATACAAAATACTCAATATACATTATTGTTGTATACTTTTTATTGTAAGCGGGGGGGGGGGGGCGAGATAAAAATTATGATTGAAAACTGGGGCAAGAAATCTGAAAGGTTGAGAAACGCTGTATTATGATATTGTGAATGAATCATGAGGTCACAGAGTTCCAAACATCAAAACGAGCTCTTTTCATTTCTGAAACAGATCTTGGTAGGTATGTATTTATGTAAGGTGTCTCTCAAGAATATCCAGCACATTTTCGATAGGTTTCTCATCAACTGAGTGACTTGGCCATAGCAGGCGTTTGGTATTTTTTTTTTTTTTTTTTTGTTTCATAATGACAATAAGGATTATCATTCATATATATGAAGACCAACAGCAACTCAAAACAGGCGAATATAAGGTTCAAGAACTTCGTGTCTGTATCTTTTAGAAATCACAAACCTCTTCCAAAGATGAGGAGGTCTATTCGGCCGTTCAGCATGATGCTTGCCTACACCTAACTCTCTTGACGGAAAACTGTTTCTTCTCAAGTGAAAGCAAGTTCTCCGCTTTCGCCATATCGTTAGCCGGTGAGAATCAATGTTCTCTTGAAGCAAAATTCGTCACTGAATATCACATTGGCCCACTGTCCCAATCTTCAGTACTGATGCTCCAAACTCCAGTTTATATGAGCGCGTTAAAATGTAAATGTGAAGGGAATATAAACTGGTGATCGGCAGGCATAGAGATCAACATGACTGAGTTTGCTGTAAACGTCCAGAAACTCATACTCCTATGGCAGCTGTCAGCTTTGAACCCAGTTTTGACACAACTGACCTTCTGTCGTCGTGAAGTTATTCCCAGATACTTGTCTTAGCGAACAGTTGTGACTTTTCACTGACCCCATACCAGTCGTCAATTAACATTTCCCGCACTTTGAAACCTATGCTACAGTCTTGAGATCACACTCTGAGGCACATGCGGAGTTCAAGACAGTTTGGTTTGTGATCATCCGGATTCGAGCATTCCAACGATTCTTTCTTTCGCAAACATGTCCAGTTACCGTCTTTGTGCCATTATTTGTTCTGTTTAATAGCAACTTTTTTTCGCACATCATTTGTACATATTTTCTGAACTGCTCATACCGAGTAAGCGGGTTTATCCGTATTTTTCAACGTACCCAGTTATTTTGTACAAGAAGAGGACGACTGAAATGTTTTTGCATTAAGACAAAATTTCACCCTCAATAAATGATTCTCCACAAGTTGTTTTCAATTTCCCAATATTTACTCACATTTTTTCACTTTCACATTTTATGAACTATGCTTAACTTTTGGACACTACAATGTGTTTGAAGGGAAAAGCAACCAGCAGGAGTGATCTCTCCAAATATTTCTCTCATACTGTCCAATAAAGATCTTATCCCCCTGCTTCAGTATAAAATTGTGGACCTTAGTCGAAGCTCCGAATGCCTTGCATAGCATTGACAATCAATAGTTAAGAAATATAGATTTTTGGCTTGAATTTCTTATTTTTATTGAATATATCGTGCAAATATGTATTTTGGATGCTTTTTTCAGACTGAAGGAAACCAAAATTTAACACGGAACTACAGCTGTAGTTACAAGATCACACACCGAATTTCATTGATTTAAGACTTTGCGTTTATGAGTTAACAGCATTTACATATACGAGAAATTATAGACCGACAGATGATTTACCCCATGATAGATTTCATTCAAAATTTGATAAGAACCTATATTTTATATATTAAACCTGGTAACAAATTTTATCTATCTATTTCTGTTTCGAGTTTACTTGCTGTCGAATAATCAGACTGCCTCTGAATGGATTTTGTTCAAAATTGTTACAAAAAACTGTCCACAGAATTCCGTACCCCATTTCTGACATCCAAATTGTTATGGAAATATTCTCCACACAAAAATACTTAAAATCAAAGTATTTGCTGTAGTGTTTGTATGGTGAAACAGTCAACAGGCCAAATAACGATGTTTATCAAAACGAAGGCATGAATACACAGCCGAGATGTACACAAGCACAGTACTAATGATAAACAGCAGTACACAAGTAACTAATCGGTACATACAATCTCAACAACACACAAAGTGGACAGACAGAACTCAGCAGAAAGAGAGAGACTTCACGCAACTTTTCACGATGGTCCTCCCTAAATGCCTGCTTTTCACCACTGTCTCTTCGCTTTAGCTGTACTCAACTCTGACTCACTGCTATATGACATACTCAGCACATGACTCGATGTTGTTTCAATACTTAACTCCAAGATTCGGCACATGGCTAAATTCTCTAACCGCTTAAGCTCCACTCAACGTTTGGGTTTCGATGTGCTGATTCAACACTGCCCGACTTTACAACTGACTTCGACTTGAACAACCGGCAGAAAATTATCAAATGATCGGCCTAACTCACCTCTTATTGGTCCAATCATCAAAATTCCTGAAGATTCTAGAATCCTCCCTTTTGTTGCCAAATTCCTCACCAAGTCGCTAAATGGTCGCCAAGCCCGGGGATCATTGACTCAACATCCATTCAGCATCCAACGGAGCGGACTAAAACTGTCTGGTGGAATTAACTGTGCTGGGGGACAACATTACAGATTAGGAATATACTAAATTTCATCCGTCTAGCTCAAAGCGTGTTTCAGTTATCGTGTTCACAGATAGACATATTGCCAAAAATGTGCTTTGGGGATACAGGAAGGTCTGAAGCATGGAGATTTGTCAAAATATCGAGTTCGAATTTTTTGACGATTATCATATATTTTTTTTTTTCTTTTTATGAATATTTCGCATACAAGATTGTAAAAAGTTCAAATTTTTTTTCTCTTGGTTTTTTTTATCTACACGGTGGTTATAATTAAACTTCCCCTATATATAGCATCCTACAACACAAACGGGTGATCGGATTTCAACGAAAGTTGGTATATAGACTATACACGAGATGCGCTCACGGAATTGCGAAAAAATTTTTTAGTTCTAAAATATCCACCAGAGGGCGGCTTTTCCGGAAAAACATTAATTTTAACACAATAGACGACCAAAACACAATACAGAAATAATATTAACATTTATTGACTAGTTTCTGATCACCTTGTCATCGAACTACATTGAGTAAAAGTAAGGAAAAAATAACAGTACTTCGTTTGAAAAGAGAGAGAGAGAGAAAAAAGTTCAGTTTACAGAAACAAGAACAGATTAGGATGAAATTGCACAAGAGGAGCAGTTGTTAATCATGTCCAGGATGATGTAGGTGAAGGTGCTCCATGTGACCACCCTCATTCACCTGCAAAATTTCAAGTCGATGGACAATATAATCAACAGCAGATCGTAACTGACCAGTTGTGATGCTTCACACATGAAGCGTCATGGAGTTCTTTAAGTCATTCAACGTCGCAACAAGATACCGTCATCATTACAGCCGGAAATACCGACATAAAATATGACAACGACTGTAAAAGTTTTTTACCCTAACCTGTTTTGCATAAAGCTTCCTCTTCGCAAGCATGCAAATCTCGACATTTTTTCCCCTAGAATTGACAGCTTTTCCCGGTTTCACATTTTATAACTCATAATTCTTGTTCTGAATTGTTAATATTATTTCTGAAT
Organism: Argiope bruennichi; assembly: GCF_947563725.1. Classification (NCBI taxonomy): domain Eukaryota; kingdom Metazoa; phylum Arthropoda; class Arachnida; order Araneae; family Araneidae; genus Argiope; species Argiope bruennichi. The sequence goes on along the minus strand of NC_079163.1, from coordinate 111,582,431 downwards.
TCCATATGGGTCGTTTATTTTGTTAAATTTAATGTTTTTCCGGAAAAGGCGTCCTCTGGTGAACATTTTGGAAGCAAAATTATTTTTTCGAAATTCCGTGGGCGCATCTCGTATATAGTCTATACACCGAATTTCGCTGCAATACGTTCATCCGTTTGCATTGTATGATGCTGTTTATAGCTGAAGTTAATTATAACCACCCTGTATCTACAGTGTAATAATATCAAACATTAGTACAATCTTTAATATATTCAGAAATTGCGTCTGTGTACAAAACTTAAACTTTGGGGGGGGGGGGGGGTTGTAGTAATTCTGCAAATGTAAATTGAAAGACATGAAATTCGTACTACAGAGACTAATGCAGTACTCAAAGAATGAATACAAATTATTAAGGGGGGAAATGAATAGGATGCATACATTAGGGAATAAATGGTGGTTAAACAAAATATGTCTAGACGGGAAAAAAACAGATGTCCCTGTGTAAGAGATAAGAACATCCCTAATTACAATGGTTGCTTGACATTGTTTGTTCTAATGCAAGACAAAATTATCCAGCAATTCTTGAGGTAGGATTGTCCATTTCTTAATAAGCACCGGCGTCAATTGTCTGTGGCCTTTGTAGGATATGATCGTTTTGTCAAATGTATTCTCAAAACATTACAAACAAGTTCGATTGAATTTAAATCAGGGTAGAAGGCCAGTCAATCTATTCAGTCTAATTTCGGTCTTTTTTCGCAAGTACGGCAATATGACAGTCAGCCATTGTTGTTGCTTTCTTTGATCGCTCACCGGCAATCTTTCTTACATCTGTACTTGCACTTTAAAATGCTTTCCAAGAGCGTGGAAGAACTCTATTACCAATTCCAAACTCTTCAGCAATGCTTATAAAATTACGCCCTTCTTCCAAATTTTCAATGATTCGATCTCATGTCAAGGTATATCGATGGTTTCTCGTAGGCATTTTGAACGTATCACTTACTTGCAGTGAATGTCTGAAAATGCTTTTTTCTTCCTTTTTAAGTTGCCTTATAAAGCAAGTGCCGAGACTCTACGTGTTTTCTATCCTCGTATCACTTGTATCTTCACGATCCTAATATTTGCATAAACATAATTTTTCTGCTGAGTTGTCTTTTCATTTTCATAATTACCGTTACAGTTTCATAGCTATATAATGAAACATTTTGCAGTGTATTTAGGTTCCTGCCTTTTCGATTGAAAATATTGAGATAAATCTGAAGTCTAAATAGCCATTCACTTGTAATCAATCTTTAAATACATATCAAATTGTGCAGAATTTTCGCACATTTGAAACTGAATATAAAAATTGTTTATTTTCTATAATAAGAAATAAATTATATGAAGTTTTAACCATGTTTAAACTTTTATAACGTTTTTGTTTAGAGTTAAAGGCATAACTAATTTGGCACAGTTTCAAAACAAAAGCAAGATATTTTCTAACCAAAACTTAATTGAATACAGGCAGCCATTACTGTAAAAGAGCACACTTATTTTACACGAGTAACTATAATAAGCTACCTAATTTTAATTAAATGTACACTAACTATTTACAAATGCTTTGTCTCAAAAATTAGAAAATTTCATCTAAATGTATTTTATATGTCAGGAAATAATGATTTCTGAGGTGATAAGCATAATAAATCAACATGAAAATCTTCAAAAATAATTTAACTAGAAAACATTTATTTACAAGTTTTAAAGTACAAAAATATTTAATACATTTTGATTTATAATCATCAGCTAGCTTAGATCTCAGCATTGAAATATAGTTTTACATTAGAAGCCACTTAAAAATATTATCACATTCATCAGAATTTTTAGCAGTTCATGGATTACTGTTGAGTTTGGCAATATCTAACACCATTAACCTAAAAACATAAAAATGAAAATTAATACTATCAATGGAATACAAAGTGATTATTTTCAGTATTTTTTGTTAAAATATGAAAATTCAAGATACACATGGATGGAAAAAGTCCATAAACAATGGTTTTCTGAATGAAATTGAAAAGTACATAGTCTTTATCAAACTATACTGATAATTCAATAATTTTATAAAGGTTTTTTATTGTTAAAAACACAAATACATATTTGCATCACTTCTATTTCTCCAATTTCACAATTAGTTTTCATTCATTTAGTAATTCATTAACACTGTAATTTTCACATTACTTAAAAATGAAATTTTTAATCCAGTAAATTTAATTCAACAATCGTTAAACAAAAGTTTAAACTCAATAATTTTAATTACTTTCATTTAAAAAAAACTGAAAAAATCGTGAAGTATGAAATTAACAACGCACCTTGTAATCATAATCAAGGATGAAAGAAGGTATTTCAAGCTGATCAGGTGGAATAAGATAGTACAGATATTCTATCCCTCCAAGAAGTTGAACTTTATTTTTGATTGAAGAGGCAGTGAAAGTAGTAAACCACCAGCACACCAACTAGAAAAACAAAATTTAAAGCATTACAAGAAATCAAGGTCTTATGTTAATATATTTAGATGAAAACTTTAAAGGTCAAACATAAATGATTGAAAGGAAAATAAAACAACAGCATCAGTACCAGACAAATAAGAAGAGGTGTGAAATTTTATTCAAAATTTTTACATGCTTCAAGTTTCAGATTCATAAATAATAAATTTTAAAATGCAAAAATTTTTTATTCATTACTCATAATTCAATTTATACTAGGTTAACATGCATTAGTTAAAATACATATCAAATGCTATTATTGCAAATACTACACATCCTAATCTAAAAGAATGCAACAAGTTTAAATGTAATAAGATAAACTATATATGGTTTATGCCAGAAAAAACTTTTGTTAATTAGAGTAACCAATGCATAACATTACACTATACAGACCTATTTTAGAATTAAAAAAAAATCTAATCAATGTCTGAAAAATGTATTTATAAAATTTTCTTGAACTTTCGCTATGTTATTTCCATCTATATAACAAGATTTATTATCTATATTTACAGAAATATGGACACCTAGATGTAAAGAGACCTTTTCCCCCAAAAAAGTATCTTTAAAACAAAATTTAAAAAAAAAACAAAGATGTCACAACAATATAAGCACATACATTCAGCAATAAGATATATCTAAGTAATCTTTCAATGTTGTTTCATTTTTAGTCTTCAAGGCATTTAATGAACCATAAGTGTTGTCGAAACGAATTTAAAGTCTATATATTTTTAAGATTTCTTTTTAAAGCGAAAAAATAGGAGTAACTATCATTAAGTGGCTAGAGCAGATTCTGACTGATAAGAAATGAAAGAAAATTATCGTTCAGAAAAGTTAAATGATACATGCAATATAACACTCATTAAAAAAAAAAAAAAGCACAAATAAAACTTACTCGACTCCAAAATGTTGGATGAACAATATAAAACGTTCTCAAATTTTTCTTATATTTATATTCCAGGATACTATAAACATCTTTTAAAAATTGTAGTGATGGAATATTTTCATTGGTGGTAAGTGTATGAAAATAAACAATAATGTAATCCTTTTGAACAATAGAATCTAGAGTAAGAATCATATACATCACAGCCTGTAATAAAAACATAAATGTTTAATGCAAGGAAATAAAGTTAAATACAATAAAACTTTTTACTTAGGTGTAACTTCTTAAACTGATTATATGATTGCATATTTTTGAACAAAATTTTAAAAATAGGAGTAATTATTTAAACTCTAAAAATCTAAATCCCATAATTCCTTTGTTATGTGAAAAATAATCATTATGAATAAAAGAGATTTAACAGTAAAGTAATAATTTTATTATTTTATTGTCAACTCCAAACAGAAGCCAAGCATTCATTAAAAAACACATCATAAGTCACATATGAATCTGAAATATTACAAAATATGAATGCCCTCATTTCGTTTTGATGCTGTGCATTTTCAACAATTAATTACCCTAATTTTAAGAACACTTTTCAGCAAGAAGCTTTAAAATAATACGAAATCAAATAGCTATGGAAAAATTAATCATCTAAAAGAATTTGAATTTTAAAATATTTTGTGTCGCAAATGTTAACAATACAAAAGTTAAGCGAATATGAGCTAAACAAACACTGGTGACAAAAATCTAAATTATATGTTTGCATTACTACTGAATGTTAAAGAAAACATTTAAAACAGTTTTCTGAAATTTAGTATTATATTATATATATAACATGATTTTGTTTGCAGCAGAAGGCAGGTTTGAAGACAGACGAGACGTTGTATTTTTAATTTCGTTTTATTCTCTTCCGGGTGGCAGGCATGATTATTTTACAAGAAGATGCAGTGCGGCACAAAAGGAGAAGTAAAAAGGAACGAAACAAATGATCACTTGTCTTATATAACATGGGATTTCCGGCTACGTGGCGACTGAATACATGCGTTGACGTTTGTCAAGGGCAACGAAGGGATCACTTTCATTTGATACGTAGTACTGATGGCGCATTATTTTTACAAAGAAATTAATTAAACCAAAAGTGAAATTAGATCAGGAAATAAGAGAATATTTTACTATGGGCTAAATTAAGATAAAGTTTTGGAAATTAATTTGGATTAAATTAAGAGTTTAAAATATCATTGCATATATACATGAACCATCAGTATACAAACCACTAAAGCTAATAAAATAATTAGTTTTTAAAAATTGGGTCAAAATAACAAAAAAAAAAATTTGCAAATGTTTACATAATGATAGGATAATATGTATGAAAAATTCTAATATTAAAAAAATAATTAAAAATTGGCACACCCTACCTTGTTTAAGTCAATTTGATTTACTTTGAATCGTTGCCCAATAAATACAATTACAGGTCTTCCATATCGATCTTCACCACTGCGATACAAACACCCTAAATTGGCAATAGAGCGCAAGTCTTCATTTCTTGCTTTACGAAGCAATCTCTCGTACCTAATAATAAATATTAAGAACAATATTACTTAAATAACTAACATGTTGCAGGCACAAAATATTAGTATAGCCAAGTCTCGCTTAACAAATACCTCTCATAAGTGAATCTTATAATGAGAGCAAAGGAAAACGTTAAAAAAATTCTTTCAAAACCGAAGTTTCTCAAAACGAGTGACGAGGAGACATCATGACTTCAAATACCTGTAGTTTTTTGCTACCAGTTTGCATGGAGCACTTGTCTATTGATATTTTTATTTATTTATTTATTTTTCAAATTAGAAACAAAACTTAAAATATAAATTTAATTGAATATAAAAAAATGAAGAATTTTTGTTAAATGTCATGGTTTCACATTGCGATAAGACAGAGAAGTATTTAATAGCATGTGAATAAAAATACAATCATAGACAGAAGCTGTATTCTGTATCACAGCAAGAAATTGTAGAGAGATTTCGTCAGAAGAGGAGAAAACCGCCTCAATATAGCATCAAGTGAAATAAGGAAAATGAAAGCATGGGAAACTTCTGCATTGTATGTCGAGAAGCATTCCCCAAATAAGGCAACAGCCATGCACATAGTATATTGTTAAACAAATTTATATTATGTCCCATTTTTGCCTAACTTTAAATCGTAAACAAATGCAAATGTTTTTAATCAACTTTCCTTTCAAAATGTATGAATGAAAACAAATTACATTATAAATTTGTTTTTTTAATGGAATGTTATTATCTTATTTTACATTGGTTTTATGCAGAAAATTTATTTCATTTAACGAGTGCTTCACAGTACAAGTAAGATTCGGGAACAAATTATGCTTGTTAAGCAGATTTAGAAATGAATACAAATTCCAACACTTCCAAGAAAGCAGACAATATAAAAATTTATTAAATATTCTTAAATGTAACTTCTTAGATAGCTGGTAGCAAAAAACTAAGAAACAAGTCTATTCTTAAACTAGTACTTAACATAAAAAAGATATAAAAGTAAATATTTCAATAATAAAACTCTGCTTATTCAATCTCATAAATTAAGAACCATGTATTATAAAAATAAAAAATGCTATCTGATATTACAATAAAATTTATGGACAGCAAATAGGTATTTCACTCGATTACGATCTTACCATAAATTTGGTTATAAAACCTTTACTGGATTTCTGCATATTACATGTTTAAGCAATAACATGCAAAATACCCACTCATGCTTGTCACAAGCATCATAATTTTCCCAAAACAAACTTAAATGATGTTTTATAAATGCTTTTATTATAGACTTCGCCCATGTAAGTAATGGAGTTGAAAACCTTAACTTTATAGCAAAACAAATTTTAAAATTAAAAATGTGTCAGATTAAGCAGATGCTTTAATTATCATAAAAATATCAGATAAAGGCAAACATTTTAATGAAAGATGTACATATATATTTATTACAAAAATTTTTAAGATTCAAAGCAATAATTCTAAAACGTAAGGGAAAAAAATGTACACATAAAAACTATTTTTCAGTTTGAAATGCACAAAAATTACAGCCAAAAATAAAAATTGAAAGGTACTAACTTTGTTTTTCGTTGTACTTCTGAAGACAAAACATCAGTTGAATAACTGTGCTTATTTGAAATACTACGGTGCCTGTCCAAATCCCCATGCATTTTGGCAAAAGGTGTTTTACCTATGGCAATTGATGATTGCAGCTGAGCAGCCAGATCAACACTCTCTTCTACTTCTAAAATTAAAAATAATTTTACGAAGTACACCAAAAAAAAAAAAAAAAAAGCAGTATTTAAGAAGTTAAATGTTCCGAATAAAAATACAGAAACCTGTGGAGTTAGTAGAAAAAGCAAATCGCACTGAAACTTCAAATCAAAATTTCAAGTTTTATTATTTTAGGATCATAAATTTTATTACTGACAGTTAATCTCAACACATTAGAAATTTAGCTCATCAGCTAATGTTAACATAAAAATCTAATAATATTTAAAAATCTACAGTCAAGGTGCATAAAACTTATTTATAAGTGCAACATGAAGAATTATTCTTAAAGTAGTCTTTGATCATTATACAATGCAATAAAGAGTTTAAACTTGAATTTATAGAAGCTTATCTATATCATAGATTATTACTCTAAAGACAAATTCAATGCATTTTAAAAGGTATCCAAGTTATTTAAGTGAAATCAAAATAATTTTTTTCAACTACTGAAATATCAAATCACTAGTCTCATATGGTTGAAAAAAAGGAATGAGTTTCGAATTAGCCTAGATTAGACTTAAAAAAAAAAAAAAAATTAGGACATTTTGCTTTTGATCAGTAAAATATATAGTTTGTATAAAAGAAACTTTTTTAAAGGTAATAAACTTAAAAATTTGAAACCTTTATAATGAATATGTATAAGAGATTGATTTATTATTAACTCATTTTGCATATACAACACTATATAGGGTGTTCATTAATTATTGTCGGGGTTTCCGTACCTCATAACTTTCGAATAAAAAATATTACGCAAAAACCAACAAATTTTGACTTTTGATAATCGTGCGGGTTCTCCGAGCCCCATATTCTACAGTTATGTTTATTCACTTTTTCTGACACATGAAAAGTGGATTCGTCACTGAAGAACCATTTCCGAAGGTAATTTTCATCATCCTCAATTCGAGTCAAAATTTGTTCAGCGAATTTACGAATACATAATCGCCTTCAGCTGAATGCCTACAAAGGGCAAATTGTGCAAGCCTTACACTTTAATATCATTAATAAAATTTTTTGAGTTGCAATTTACGAATACGTAATCGGTTTTTGCGTAATATTTTTTATTTGAAAGTTATGAGGTACGGAAACCCCGACAATAATTAATTAACACCCTATATAATTCTTACTGCTAAAGTATAACAATTTCAGTCAGCATTATCCAAAATGGTTGATTCATTTTTATAAATGTTGAGAATGAAAATTACTAACGCATTAAATAAGAAATCCATTTAAATGACAATGCAATTACAAAGAATAGGCACTGAAAAAGTAAACACATTCAAACCTTCTACAGCTTGAAAAGGTCTTTCAACTATTCTCATCTGACGCTCGGGAATGTATGCTTCTCCATTTTCACCACCAATATCTTTAGGGAGATAATATAAGGCATATTCTTCTTCTTCTTTAGAACGTGGATAATATAATGGCATCAAAAGTTCATAAATACCAATATCAACATCTTCAACAGCAAAGACAATCAAGTCAAATGCTGCTCCATATTTTTCTAAAAATCTTCTCACAGTACCTACAAATACAAGATTAATCAGATATATAAATGTCAAAAACATTTACTATTTCACGCTTTAAAAGAAAATTCATGTGCTTACTACAAAAACTTTCCTTAACATTACTGTCCTATAATATTTGTTTTAGAACAGAATAACAACAAAATTTGCAGAGGGTTGAGATCTAATATGCACATAATCTAAAATTTATTCCAAAGTACTTCACTGGCATACTAGTTTTTTTTCCCCCCCAATACACTAGTTTGAAACTGAGTTACTAATAAAAAAAAATATATATTTCAATTATTTTATTTTCAAAATATATTTATTATATTTAGCACAAATTTAGGTTCAAATGCTAGTCATATATATCTATAAGTTAATTTTTCTCGTGACAAAATAAAGAAAATAGTTTATAATTTTCAAAATAGCAACAATAAAAGTATTTTAATATTCGAGCATCAGTCATGAATAATAATATTTATCCAACAAGCAACCAGTAAGATGTTCCTAAAATTATGCAACAATTCTGATATAAATGAATGTAGATGAACATATTTTAAATTACTAAAATGACTGTTAAGGTTATTTAATGCCATTTCATTCAATAATCAAGGTTGTTAATCCAATGCAAGCAGTTCTACAGTGAGATCAAATAAATACCATGCAATTGAAAAATAATATTCATATTCAGAGATTGGCTAATAACTTCAATAAACAAACCAGATGAATAAATAAATTAGAAAGAAAGGACAAGTATGCTAAATTCATATAAAAACCATTTTTACAATGCAAATTGGGGGGAAAAAATCAGTACTTGAAATTTTCAAATATATATATAAAATTACCAAATATTATGCTGAAATAGATTATGCATAAAACAAACATCATTTTCACAATTTCGCTTCAATTGAATTGTGGAAATAATACACTAAAAAAAGGGGACCAATTTAGATTGATTTCAATCTAGATTAAATTAATTCATTAAAATTTCTTATAAAGTTTTAATTGAACAAAATACTATGCTTCAAAAATTAGCAAACAGTAAAAAGTTTTAAAAATTTGAAATACCTTTAAGTAAATGCAGTACAATTAAGCAAAAATTATGAAGATTACATAAAAATTAATAAAAACATTGGTAACACTTACGAAGTGCAATATGTGCTCCATCATGAGGTGGATAGTTTCTTCTTAAGGAATTGATAACACACAACCCAACTTCTCCCAGATTATGTTCCCTAGAAATCAATGTGTTTAGCCTATTAATTACTTTCAAATAATTATAATGTTCAAATGGATATCAACTTAAAATTACAGGTAAAAATTATTTGAAGGAAATTAATGCTTAAAAGCTTCCAATGGGTACAAATAAAAAAGCTTAAACATATTTACAAATTACATCTGAATTGGATAAAATGCAAGCATTTCCAATAATTCTTAATAAATACGAGTAGTTCTGCTGATATAAATTGATTTCATTCAAAATATATAATGTAATAAGCCTTTTTTTAATACATCATATTAATTCTTTAATTATGGTGTCCGAATGCAATTTGTGCATTGAATAACTACATTTTGATAAAAAATAAACTTAAATTACATTTACAAAAATTTTAATTTGAAATATAATAATACATAAATACTAAGTATTCCCATTAACTAGATCAATTCAAAAATATTTTTCCAAAACATAAATGATGCCATCTAATTACATAGAAAATTATGCATTTGAGGGGTTCGGAATCACTAAAGAAACGAGGAAATAAAAACAACTTACTTCACAAGCTGCAAAACTTTAAAATAACAGGAAAAGAGGGCACTTTCAGCAGCAGTCTGATATTTTATATTGAATTTTGGGCCAACAGTGTGTATTACATAACGAGCTGGTAAATTGTAACCTTTAGTCATCTTTGCTTCTCCTGTTCGACATGCTGAAAAGATGTACACAAAACTAATGAGCTAATTTCCTTTAGTGATTTTATAATGAATAAGACACTTTCAAATTTAAGCAAGTGAATCAACACAAAAATATTTAACAAGCTGTGTTCATGCTAACACTATAAAGCAAAGTAAAATTATTCTTATGATAAATTAAAAAATTATCTTTGAAAAAAAATTAAGAGGGGAGGGATTATGTGGACTAAAAGGAATCATCACATACCTTTCACATTTAACACTAAATCTTCTTTAAGCAATGGACCAGCTCTATTCAATAACCGATCATTTAAAGGACTTCTGTCAGTTAAAGCTTCATTTGTAGAGTGGACAATTACCTGAATTCGTAATGAGCAGATATCTCCAGCCCTAAAAAATATTGACATTTTTTTTTTTTTCTGTTAAGAAAGCAAAAGATAAATATAAACTAAACTGACATCATAGACATGAAACTATCTAGCTTTTACTGGATTCATTATTTAAAATACATGTTTATTGTTTAATACCTGTTAACATTCAAAATGCTAACTAAAAATGTAAAACAGCTTATCAGTAAATAACATATATTAAGGAGCAAGGATTCTAAAACCAAATGCCATACATACAGCTCTCCATTGGAAAAAATATACCTGAAAAGGATAAACTTGATAATCTTTTTCAAATGAGTTAGAATATTTTGTTTGAAATAAAAACCTTATATTATGCATCTTTCATAATAATATTAATTCTAATGACATATCTTAATAGAATAATTTCATTTTAGATGCATTCATAGCTGCTTTACTTCTACCACTTCTGAATCCATAACAAAATCAGTTCTACTAATTCGTTAATTAAGAAAAAAGGAGAACAATGAATTTAAAAACACTTATTCTAAATAATTGTAATATAAATCTTGATAATTAAACATATAACAAAGTAACTAAAAAATATTTGCTGATATATTTAAGATCTCTTCATGAAATCAATGTATACTTTAAACATTAAATTATTTTTTACTTTAAAACGTTAACTTTTCAGATTATAGAGTAAAATATTTTGCATATTCAATACATACCATAAAAATCAAATGATAGTATTAAATGCAAAAGCAATAAAATAAAAACATGAAGAATAGCAAAACTAAAATTAACAGAAATCAATTTTTCATTTAAAATATTTTCATAAGTTCTAGAAAGAAATAATAATTAAATATAGTTAAAATATTGCTAAATTTAATATAATTATATTATTATTAAAGTTACATTTAAAACAACTATTTATTTTAAATATAACAATCAGATAAATGTTTCAAACTAATAATCTGAACTGAATTGTAAAAATAATTTACCATAAAGCTATTTTGCTGTTAATAGTCTGATCAAAAGGAAAAGGACTTGTTTCATGAACTTTTTCTTGATTTCCAAAATTACTAGCATCTGGTAAATCTCTTGGATTTATTTCACTCCATCTTTTTATAGAAGAAGCATCAACAATTTCTGAGGCTACACCCAATGGATCCATTCTGGAAATAAAAAAAAAAAAAAAAAAAAAAAAGACAAAACTAAGCTTAAAATTTATAGATAAACTTTTCCAAATACGAATAATATACATGAAATTTTACAAAAAGTATATTAACCTCTTAATTGCTGAGAAAATCTTAAGCAGTTCATAATCAAGTACCACCTACCTATCAATGATGCATCTATACTGTCATCCTAACAATCTCAATCTCCCCTTCCCATTTTAAGACATGGCATATACTAGGTGAACATTTGTTCAAGATAACTTTGTTACATTCTAAAACAGTAGGCACAGCTATATGGCTAGTAATAAATTACATTTTTTTATAATCTTCTAAGGATATATAAATGTCCCATGGAGGTTAAGCAGAATGAAATACTTCAGTAACAAAACAAAAATTAAGCCTATAAACTCTAAAAAGAAACTAATTTATAGCTTTACAGTTACATATTTTATGTATTTGTATGGGAAATTTTAAACATGCATTTCTACATTCAAAATTTCCAAATTTAAATTCAAAATATCTATATGTAAATTACAAAGCACGAGTAGCTCTCAATAAACAAAACTACTCGTGTTGAAAAGATCAAAGCCATACAGGAAAATAGGGTACATGGTGGCGAATGTTGCTAAGCCATAACTTTTAAGACAGTAAATAGTCAAATGTATTAATATTTTTAAAATTCTTATTACATTAATTAGTTTATTGAACTTTGATAGGTTTCGCTAGAATTTTTTTCACCTAGGCGAGTACCTGGTACCTGATTCTCGGGTTTTACCAAGACCAAAACTATAAGAAGTTGAATATTTTACCTTAATTATCTTTTAAGAAAATGGAATATTTCAAGAATATACAATTTAAAAAATCTCCATTTAACCACACAGTGCCACTTGTTTAGGTTACAAACAACAAAAATGAAATATATGAATTCACCTTAAAATTTAAAATGAAATTTTGTTATTTAATATAAATTTTTTAAAAATACGAGAAAAATGCAAAAAATTTTTTTTGAATGTTTATGCTTAAAACTATTCATTAAATTGGATACTATAAATACCAACAACCATCCTAAACACAATGTAACTAAATTCCTCTATTTTAAAATACAAATACAAGAAATTTCAAAACAAAATACCAAATTGTGAAGAGTTTTCAAAAATTTAACAAAAACACTTGCACAAAAGATCTTATACATCAATTACTGCATAATAGATATTTAAAAAACACTTGACTTAAATATATAGTTAATTAAAGGAATTAATAAACTAAACTTTTAAGATAGCTTATATATATATATATATATATATATACACACACATACAGTGGTGGCCAAAATTGTGTTCACTTTTGAAAATCTTATGTTTTTTTAACTTTGTATGCTTATTGAAACTGTTACATTTTACAAAATGCCAACTCTTATATATAATTTTAAAGAGAATTTAATGCTGCTTTCAATACAAAAAGCAGAATTCAAATATTTACAATACAAAAGTTATTCTTACTTTAATCTGAATAACAAACACAGTGATGAAATGGATTGTAATTTCTAAATTTCCTGACAAATCAGTGTTCTTGTTCCGGGAACCAATCAAATGTTAATAACTGCTGGCAGAAATTGACATGATGTTTAAAGTTGGAACAAGTCATTATTGTACTTTTTTCTGTAGAAGGAAGGCAAATTTTTATGTAATCAATTGCAAGTTAGAAATTTTGTTAAACTTTTTAACATATAGTTTGAATTTTTGTAAATATTTCTAATATTTAGGTAAGAAGCAATGACATCAAATAAAAGAATATATTGGACACCTAGAAAGAGAACTAGGATTATTGTGTTACAAGGAAGTGGTCTTTCTTATGCTGAAATTGCAAGACAGGAGGGTGGATCAGTGAATATCTGGAGTCCGAAAGTTTTGTTTACGATATCAGGAGACAAATTCAATAAAAAACAAAGCAGGAAATGGCTGAAAAAGGTTCAATGCATCTGCTGATGATAGAAGAATAAAATGACTATGTCTAAGAATGTCATCAGCGGCCATCAGAAGTCAATTGACTGATGCTGGCATTTATGTCAGTTCAGGAACAATCAGAATATTATTAGATGTTGGACTAAGAGGTAGAATTCAACGAAAAAATCCTTATCTCAATTTACAGCAGCGTATAAAAAGATTACAGTGGGCAAAGGAACACATTAATTAGACCAATAATCAGTGATCTCAAGTTATAATGGAGTGATGAAACAAAGATATTGTTATTCGGTAGTGATGGCGAAAATATGTAGGACATAGAATAGACGAAGAGCTACATCCCGACTGCAATCAGGCAACTATGAAGAACTCTATTAATGTTATAACTTGGTCATGTTTGTCAGCAGACAGTACTGGTCTCCTTCACGTTATCTATGGAACATTAAATGCAATAAAATAAAAATACATTGACATTATTCTACAGCTAAAACTTACACCTTCTGTCAGTGATCTCTTTCCCAACAACATTTATTTTTCAGCAGGATTCAACTCCTTGCCACATAGCAAAAATATTAAAAGAGTGGGTTTAGTACAAAGAGCATCGAATTATCATGGCCAGGAAACCGTCCTGACCTCAAAATTATTCAGAAATTATGGCACCGTTTGAAAATTTATACATATGAAGCATTCATCAAATAAAAGAGAATTAATTGAGTCTATAATTGTTTCCTGGCATCATGCAATAATGAAGGAAGAGCTTAAACCTCTTGTCGGCTCAATAAAACATCAGTGTGAAGCTGAATAAATAAAGACTACCCTACTAAGTACTGATAACTCACTGCAGTCATCAACTTCTAATGCATCTCGATAATTATTGCCGCTCAACTTTTTTTGTATTGTAAATATTTGAATTTTGCTTTTTGTATTGAAATCAGCATTGAAGTCTTTTTAAAATGATATATAAGAGTTTGCATTTTGTGAAACATTACATTTTACATAAGCCTACAAAGTTAGAAAACTTTAAAATTTTCAAAAGTGTCCACAATTTTGATCACCATATATATAAGCAGTGAAAAAGGCACATCAAAAAATATTTACTCCCACTTGAATAATAAATTTGTCAGTGAAATTAGCAGCTTCAAAGATGAACAAAAGTTACATGCTATTAATACAATTGTTTTCTTTTCCAAAAAACCGTTAAAGAAGACATTAATTTTATTGTTTAAGAACATTAAACTTCATTAATATCAGATCATTTGTCTTTCTACTTCATTTTTGTTTTTGATTTGAAAAATATAAATTCTTAATTGTCTACAGTTAGAATATGTACTAACATACTTTTTCCATACAAAAACAAAAAATTAAACAGATTGATTCTTTCAAACTTTTTTATATATTAACAGAAAAAAAAAATGTTTTAGATTAATTTATTTAAAAAAAAAAAAACAGATAATAGATTCAGAAAACTATAGCCATAAATGACTCATAATATATTGATGAACAAAATATCAGTATATAAATCCTATCTAGTATATAAACTAAGATTATTTGAGAAGTCAAGAGTCTTTCAATAATTTATGCAGTTCCAGAAAACTTTGTAATATTACATAAGAAAAATCCAATATTTTCAAATTAGGAGAACAATCAAATTTAAGCAGTCTTTCAAAATAAGGAATTTGATTCTATTCTACATGTCAACCAAAAACTTTTGGTCTACGATTTTTAAAAAGTTTATTATATTTATTTATATGTTATTTACAAAGCATACAGTTGATATTTTTTAAAACACTGAGAACTGTTATAAACTGTAAAAATTTTTTAGTTTTATTTTAACAAATATTAGAAGATTTTGAAACTACCTTTCACATTTTAGAACAAATCATTTTCAGTTTCACATAAATAATAATAAAAAAAAAAACATTTTTAGATGATGGGCAAAATTTTTTATGATGAATTCTTTTAATCTGTAATTGACTAGATAAATCTATATTTGTTACTAAATATCAATTAAAGAAAATTTAAACTTTGAAACATGCCGATTCACAATATATATATATATATAAAACAGACAAGGAAAAATTAAGAAAGCCCAGCTTTATTTATAAAGTATTAAGCTTAAAGCGAAAATAATAGACGATTAAAATTAGTAGTAAGGATCTACATATATGTAAAAGTCTTTATACATATATAAAAAAAAATCATTTTGAAAATCGGACATGTCAATAGCTTCGAAATGAGTACATTTCAGAATAAATTTTTTACAAGAATACGCAACTTTACACCTTGAACTAAGTTTAAGAACGGCATCAAGCAGCATATGTGTATTGACATTAAGCGTAGGAAAAGCATGAATCATATTTTATATAAAAGGTAAACACAGAAAACGCCCCTTTTAATTCAGAGCAAGAATCAATTCAGATTAAAAATGAAAGAAACAGTAAAGGCATTATTTCTAATAACTAAAAATAAAGGATTACCTGAAAGAATTAGAAAAAATATTTTTCTTTAAAAATAGCTTTCAAAAACCTGTTTTTTGACAACTGAAAATAGAGAATCTATTTCCATACAAAAAAAAGTTTTCGGCAGAGCAAAAATTTTCAAAAATAAACTATTAACATATATAAAACAAAACCAGCTTGTCGTAAACCTTTCAAGTAATAATCATGTTCAACAGTTTCACAATAAATTAAAAAAAGTTTACGATTACATATCGTAACAGTTTATAGTCACATGATTGTTTAGAAAAATAAGTTCTAATTTCAGTTCAACTCTCAAATCCAATAGGTTCATTCACTGTGATGTTTGTGAAAAAATACCATGTGACTTCTCATTTCGCCTGTCAATCACAGATTTCAAGAAAATAGATAAAAATCAACTTACACTAAGATATTTCAAGCATTATTTGGGCATTAAAACGTTATTATATCCGGAGACGAATTTGAAAAAATTAATACCTAACTTATCTTCCAAACAATATCCTAGAGGAAAGTATAGCCCATTTGAATTTCTTGTTTGATATTATTATACTAATACTAAGACTGGGCTCATTCTGAACTGTCGTGATTCAAGAAAGTGTTGTTCTTGAATGAAATTAAAGTGAAATAACTTTTTATCATTTCTATTTCTGAATTATAAGAAAAGAGAGAAAAAAATTCAGTACATGTTGTGCTGTTTTCAGATCCTTCTTGCGAACTCAATCCCAAAATGTGATTCGTTGAGAACTCTTGTCAGTATGTAGTGCAATATATTGGTTGTTCATTTCACATGTAAAAATGTTTCAATAAGTGTTAGAAAATGACTTCAGAAGAAATACAGTAAAAATCTTTGCATACTTTTTCAACCAAAATTTAGGAGAAACTTTCTGCTTGCAATGCGAGGTTTTTATTTATTTATTTTAGTCTTGTAAAAAAAGAAAGACAGAAAAGAAGGCTCTAGAATATTACAAACTGAAAAGGTGTCAATATTTTCTGTGCCCCAAGAGTTTTTTTGTTTGTTTTGTTTTTCCTCCTGATATAGAACTGTTTAGAAATATAAACATTACAATGGTGATGAAAGATTATTCGTATATTGTTTTTTTTTTTATCTGCAGTATCAAAGTACGCTAGTGTATACAATATATAAATGTAAGGGAAAACCAATTTTCTTGAAATGTATCTCGGAATTTCCAAGATTATGAAATTCAAATTATTATTAAGACGACGAAACAAGGACAGTAACAGATCTCTATAACGGGCAAGAAAAAAATGTATGAAAATAGTTAGAAAAATTTAATATGCAAACATTTTATATGAATGTCTGAGGCAATATGAAAGTCTGTTAGATCCATAGAGTAAACAATCTTTTAATTACTACGGGATTTTTCCCCCTTGCTGTAATATATACAAAAAAAAAAACAGCAACCACTTTTGACATCGCTTCGGTATGCACAGTGAACACACATGCACTAAATTTATGTCGATAGCTATCACATTATTAAAAAATCACAACACAAGAATAATTTTGGACTCTTTTTTTTTTTTCTTTATTCTGGTCATCATTGCCTAGCAGGCGCTGCCTTGCTACCGCACACACACTCGCTGACGCTACACGATACACTGAAGTGTTTTTCCCTTTGCCGCAAGAGGGCAGCACAGTGGCAAGTCGGAACATACCGCCCGCCTTGACATAATGTTGTCAACACACACACACAAGGAAAAACTATGGAATATCACAATTCAATGCACAATGCTGAATAAAAACACACAAATTCAGATTTTAAACACTACACATTACAAGGTAATAACATTAATCACACAATAATGAACACTAATATAAGATTACACATCAATAGGTAAAATACAAATTTTTGAAATGGCTCTTTTATAAACTCCAGATTGAGTTTTAACTTTTACAACTCTGACCCTTTTATCTTCACCCAGATAACACTCAATTATTCTACCTAATGCCCAATTTTGAGGGGGTAGGTTTTTATCTTTAAGAAGCACTAACTCATTGATTTTTACATTATCTTTTTCTACCTTCCACTTGGACCTCTGTTGGAAATTATTAAGATACTGTATATGCCATTTTCTCCAAAACATTTGAATTAATTTTGTCAGTTTTTTCCAATTGGATAATCGATTGTCTTTAACTTCGATTAAATTTGGCTCTACAACAGTATTTAAGGATCTGCCAATTAAGAAATGAGCAGGGGTTAACACGTCATACATATCGGTATCGGACGACAGAGGTGCAAGTGGTCTAGAATTTAGAATTCCTTCTATTTGCGTAATAACTGTTAGGAATTCTTCATAGCTCAATTTGGAATTACCTAAAATGCGTTTGAAATGATATTTAAATGCTTTAACTCCACTTTCCCAGAGGCCACCAAAGTTAGGTGCTCTAGGTGGAATGAAGTTCCAATCAATTCCCTCTGTTGACAAATAACTAGCAAGACTATCGTCGGGTTTTACAACTAAATTGTATAACTTAGAAAGTTCCTTATTTGCTCCTATGAAGTTTGTGCCGTTATCTGAAAATAATTTCGAACATAAACCTCTTCGAGCCACAAATCTCTTTAAACACGCTATGAAGGCATCTGATGTTAAATCAGTGACCATCTCGAGGTGCATTGCCTTAGTAACTAAGCATATAAATAAACAGACATACATATTATGATAAGTGCCCTTTCTTTGATGTTTATATTTCACAAGAAATGGGCCACAAAAATCTACTCCAGAGCAATTAAATGGGAAGTCAGGAGTCACTCTCTTTCGGTAAATCGCCCATCAATTGTTTAACTCCTATGGGTTTAACTCTGAAACACTTAATACAATCATGCACTACTTTCCTACACGTTGCCTTACCTTGAACTGGCCAGAAACTTTGTCTGACATAATGTAGTAAAGCAGTAGGGCCTAAATGAAAATATCTATTATGAAAGAATTCTATAATACGCTTAGTTAATTTATGACCTTTAGACAAAATAATTGGGAACTTACAGTTAAAATTTACATTACTATGTCTTATTCTGCCATTGACTCTTAGTACACCAACCTCATCTAAAAAGGGGTTTAAACATTTGATCTTATTTTTGTCAAGAACAGGTTTATTTTTATTTAAACACCTTAACTCTTCTGAAAATTCCCTACTCTGGATTTCCTTTATTATGAAGGTTTCAGCCTTCCTAATTTCCTCTGTTGTCAAGGGACTCAGTCTCCTTTCAGTTGGAGTCCTCAAGTTGTGGAGAAATCTGAAAACATAACTTATTACATGCAATATTTTAGTATAACTATTACTACAATTAAGAATATCAGTAACACATGAATTGTTCAATGTAGTAACTAAAACACTTTCACAGTCAACTTTTTTGAGTTCACAGTCTACATCGTCCTTTATCACAGAGTCAGAGATTTCTCTGCACTGTTTTTTAGAAAGGCAGGGCCTTCCCACCACAAGTGACTCTCGAGCATTTTGGACGGATTTACACCACGACTGATAAGATCAGCTGGATTATCTCCTGATGAAATATGTCTCCTCTGCTCCTGACACGAAAGGTCTTGAAGTGTGGCTACACGGTTTGCCACGAAGGTTTTAAACTGGGACGTCTCTTTTTTAATCCATGACAGCACAATCATGCTATCACTCCAGTAATAGGTATTGGACACTTTCAATCGAAGAGCCGACTGGATACGCTGCATCAATTTCACCAGCAGCACAGCAGCGCAGAGCTCCAATCTCGGGATTGTGAGCTTCTTCAGTGGAGCCACTCTGGATTTACTGGCCACCATCTTGACAACAACCTCACCAGCAGGTGTTTGGGATTTGCAGTACACAACAGTTCCAAAGGCAGCTTCTGAAGAGTCGCTGAACCCATGAAGCTCTATAGCTTCGACGTCGGAAAATGGAAGAATACATCTGCTCACCTTGATGTTGTTAATGCACTGTAACTCGTTTGAAAACTTCTCCCATTCACGATGATTTTCAGGAGGAAGCTGATCATCCCATTGAAGATTCAGAAGCCACAATTTTTGTAGAAAGATTTTCGCTAGTGAAATCACAGGACCAAGGATTCCCAGAGGGTGAAACAACTTGGCTATTGTGGATAGAACTGTTCGTTTAGTATGAACATCCGTTGAAGTTATGGACACCTTAAAACAAAAACACTCATTAGTATGGTCCCACGTGACACCTAAAGTTTTGTTATCACAGTCTGCAAAGTCGTAGTTGCATCCAGAAGTGGTAGACAACTGAGGATGATTGCCTCGCCATTTATGCAAGTTCATGCCAGCTCGTTTTAACATGGAAGTGAGCTGCTGTTGCATCTCTATGCATACGGGTAAAGTCTTAGCACCAGATAGCACATCGTCCACATAAAAATCTTTCTCAACAACGGGTGCTGCAAGGGGAAAATTGTGTCCCTCATCCCTTGCAATTTGAATTAGCGTTCGAGAAGCTAAAAATGGGGCACTAGTAGTACCGTAAGTAATTGTCGACAGTTCAAACGTTTTCACTGAACCAAACTCACTGTCCTTCCAAAGTATTCTTTGTAGGTTTCGCTGACTGGGATGAATGTAAATCATCCTACACATTTTTTCAATGTCCGCAATTAATGCATATGGATGTTTGCGGAATCGCATCATAATTGAAATTAAATCCTCCTGCACAATTCCCCCATTAATTTGCAAGCTATTGAATGAAGTACCACTTGTGGTTTCACTAGAGGCATTAAATACTACACGAAGCTTAGTGGTCATTTTCTCTGGTCTATATACTCCATGATGGGGCATGTAATACACTGTCTCTGGTTCCGTCTCATGCGTCACGTCTCTCATATGTCCCAACTTTTCATACTCACTAATAAATTCTTCATACAATTTTAAATAAGTTTTATCACGAGATAGTTTACTCCAAAGTGAATTTAATCTTTTTAATGCTATACTTTTAGACTCGCCTAAACAACTAGGTTCCTCTTTAAGTGGGATTGTGACTATTAAGTGGGATTGTGATATTTTCCACTAGGCTCTCTATAATGAGTGTTAACAAAATGTTCCTCGGCGATTTTTGCCTCATGGGATTTAGGGGTGTCTAACTAAACAGTTTCTAGTTCCCAGAATTTTTTCATGGTATTGTTTAAATCTTCATCAATAATTAACCCACAATGAATTTTTGGGGAATCAAATTCCATTACACTACCGCAAGCCAAAAATCCAAAAACACTATTTTGAAAAAACAACTCTGCATTTGATGAGTAGATCTTTTCTGGCTTCAACAAATGATAGAACGATTTAGCACCTAGGAGACAATCAACTTTTTGGGGAACCATAAAATTATCAGCCAAATTAATATTAGAAGGAATTTGTTCTTTAACACTTAAATATTTAATTGGGGTTAACTCAGTGATTTTATCTACAACAAGAAACTCAAAATTTTGCTTAAAGCTCTTATCAGCATTTGAAATTTCAGCTTTAATAAATTTGGTAACAGTCATTGAGGAATTATTTAAACATGAAATTGTTACATTTATTTTTCCTTGTTTTAACCCAAATCTGTTTGCACACTCCGAAGTCATAATATCTGACTGACTTCCTACATCCAGCAACACTCTAACACATTGCAGATTCCCAAATTTATCTCGAATATAAAATTTAGCCGTGCTTAACAATACAGTTCTCATTTGTTTATTTTCAACCGTACTCGTAGCTGAAAATGTCGATTGCACATTTTCATTAGTTGCGCAAGAAGTTGGATAAAAGGAATTAACTTCCGGGTTTAAAGTTGAACTTTCCCCTTTATTAACTATGGTACTAGTTTCGCTTTTACCACTCCCACTGAAATGATCAAACTCTCTGGGATAATGAAGTAACCTATTATGAGGTTTATTACAAAAGCAATTTCTCGCAGAACACTTTTTCACATTGCATATTGGTGAGAGGCATTTAAAACATAAGTTTTGGGATTTCACAAATGCAACTCTATCACTAACAGAAAGTTTTTGAAATTCCTGACATTTAAATATTGAGTGGTTGTTCTGGCACATAACGCATTTAGAATTAGTATTCGATAAGAACACTTTAGAAACATTTCTATTACGATTCTCAAAATTTCCTTTACCGAAATTCCTTTGCTCATTTTTATTCGTAACGATTGCGCGGGAAAACTCAGTTTTGGTTCCGGTTTTAGAAGCCACAAATAAATCACATTCTCTACTTAATTCCTGCACATTAAAAACAGATTCTCCTTGTTTAATACTGATATGACTTTTTAAATCTTGAGGAAGAGTGCTAAAAATCTGATCAGAAACCATTAACTCACACAATTTAGAAAAATCATTCACATTACGAAGTTGAATGTAATACTCAAAAACAGATCTAACTCTTGAAGTAAATTGCGCATAATTTTCTGTTGGCAATTTTACTGCACTTTTAAATTGTTTTAGACATTCTTGATAAGTTGGTTGAAATTGTTTTAAGACAATAGATTTAATTTTTTCATAGTCATTCAACTCTTCTTCTTTGATATAAACCATTAAATTGCCAATTCTATCCCCTAATAGATTTAATAGAATTTCCGCTTTAAATTTATCACTAACTGCTTTTGTTTTGAAAGCGTTTTCGAGCGAATTGAAAAAGAGATTAAAACATTCAGCATTTTTGGGAACAGGAATCGTCAAAAATTTGATACTCTTAATTAAATTCTCTAAACTAAAACTCTGTTCATTATTGCTAAGCTCACACGATGAGGATTTGAGCTTTAAAAGCTCTATTTCTTTCTCTACACGCAAAAGCGAAAGCCTTTCAATCTCCAATTTTTGTTCTAATGAACGCCTTTCGTTTTCGGCTTGATCCGAATTTTTACTTCTTTCGTCTGAAATCTCTTTAATTAAATTTTTCACAACCTCAATTTTATGCTTATAAATGTCACTATTCTCAATTATACTTATCAAATCTACAACTTTAGCGGAAGATGCAAATTGAATATCTAGTTCTGTACACAAACTCTTTAATTCGTCTTTCTTCAAACTAGACAAAGACATAATGAAAATTTAAGTAATTGAACACTTACCCACAATAATTATCCTTGAGAATTGGGACGAGAGAATACGCGAAAACACAGAGAACAGATACAGAAAACACCACTCAAGCTACAAGTTTCGGTTCGCAATCCACTTCGCATATTTTCACACACACAAAAAAAAACGTAATCCATCGCTGATCGCTATTTCACCTCCTCCGAGACGGACCATATGAACACACATGCACTAAATTTATGTCGATAGCTATCACATTATTAAAAAATCACAACACAAGAATAATTTTGGACTCTTTTTTTTTTTCTTTATTCTGGTCATCATTGCTTAGCAGGCGCTGCCTTGCTACCGCACACACACTCACTAACGCTACACGATACACTGAAGTGTTTTTCCCTTTGCCCCAAGAGGGCAGCACAGTGGCAGGTCGGAACACACAGCACTCTTATATTTGTACCAATTTTGATAGCTTAAATCTAATAGCATGACTTGTAGAGCCCCAATACACACATATTCTCCTTTATTATCAGTAAAAATAAAATTCAACATTTGTACTAATCACAGATACAGTGTCTCACAAAAGTGATGAGACACTTGTGCTTTACAAAAGGAAACTGTAATAAAATAAATTAAAAAAACATGTGCAAATTTTTTGTGGGTGTTTCATACTTAAATTTAGTAACAATTATTACATAACATACATTTTGTCAAAATATTAAAATATTAATTTAATAAAAATACAATTGTTTAGAACGGAGCAAAAAATAACTCACATAAGTGATGGGACACCATTAGATATGCAACAAAAATTGTCTGAAATAAGCAATAAAAATATTTTTGGTGGTTTTATTTTTACTCAAAAGCAATTGGCAATAAATTATAAAATCTTCTGCAGTATTTCTCTCCAGTTTGTTTTGGAATTTTTGTGTTTTTTAGCTCTGTGCAGCCATGAATGCTAAACGGAAAGAAACTTCACCTGACATTCGAAAATTAGTTATTAATTTGCATATTGAACGTGGAAAACCTATTAGAAAAACTGCTGAAACAGTTAATTTGAGTCATTCAGCAGTTTCCAATATCATTAAACGATATAAAAAGAATCATATTATTCAGGATAAAAGAAGACCTGGCCGACCATCAAAGCTATCCAATGGAATAAAGCGAATTATCGTTCGAAATATTAAAAAAGATCCAAGAAAGAGTGCTCCTAAAGTTGCTGCTGATTTACAAGCATTATATGGAATAATTGTTAATCCTGAGACTATTAGAAGGGTAATTCGATCTGCTGGATATCACGGTAGACTAGCCAGGAAAAAATTCTTCGTAAGTGAAAAGAATAGAAAACTCGGACTAGCTTTCGCAAAATCCAACATAAATAAGAATTCTGATTACTGGAATAAGGTTATATTTGCTGATGAGAATAAATTTAATATATTTGGTTCTGACGGTAGAATCTTGGTGTGGAGAAAACCCAGGGAAGAATTTCACAAACAGAACTTGGTGCCAACAGTAAAACATGGTGGTGTAGGAGTCATGGCATGGGGGGTGTATGTCGTCCGCTGGAGTTGGTAATCTTGTTTTTATTGACAGTATAATGGACCAGTACAAGTATATTGACATCTTAAAGCAAAATTTGAAATCTTCAGCACGAAAATTGAACCTTCATAACGATTTTAAATTCTACCAGGACAATGAACCCAAGCACACTGCTTTGAACGTTAGACTCTGGATGCTGTATAACTGTCCTGAAATAATAAAAACACCACCACAATCTCCAGATTTAAATCCCATAGAGAATATTTGGCAAGAATTGGAATCAAGAATTCGCAAACACACCATTTCTTCAAAACAACAATTGAAATTGGTGCTTCAAGAAGAATGTGGTAAAATCACTCCAGAAATCACAAAAAAATTAGTCGAATCCATCCCGAGAAGATTAAATCATGTTTTAGAAGTAAAATGAAATCCAAAAAAATATTAAAACCTTTTAAAAAGTAAAATTTTTGGATAAATATTTGATGGAAAAGTAAGTGTCCCGTCACTATGTGAGCCATTTTTTGCTCCGTTCTAAACAATTGTATTTTTATTAAATTAATATTTTAATATTTTGACAAAATGTATGTTATGTAATAATTGTTACTAACTTTAAATATGAAACACACCCAAAAAATTTTTCTACATGTTTATTTATTTATTTTATTACAGTTTCCTTTTGTAAAGCACAAGTGTCCCATCACTTTTGTGAGACACTGTATATCTTTTGGCACAGGCATATCTACCACAGTTTTCTATTTCGTACAGTCAATCATATTGTCTCCAACTCTCAAATTTCACAAAACAACCGCTTTTCTTTCTTTCATTCATTAATTCTTTTGTGTGTGTGTATGTGCTTCTTTGCATTGCTTTTGTAACTGAACCCCTCCTTTAATTTGCTGAATTTTCCATTACCGTTTTATGCGAACTGGGTGTCATTTCTGTGGATGAAGTTGCATCATTGTGAATTTATTGGATGGTATTTATCAAATTAGGGTGGACGGTCCATTAAAAAAAATACATGATATTGTTACGATATCTTCAAGATACTGTATGGCATTCAAAATATTGAACAATAACGTGGATATATCATACAATATCCTCTGCTTATAGGGCAATAACGAATGTAGCTCCATCCTCATGTCCTAAGGATTCGATTATGAGGTTGTTGCTACAGAAGTGCTGTCTACCACACTGTCCAGATATCCTTTGGGTATTTTAGGATCTAGGAATGTAGTCTCTGCAACAAAATTTTCTTTCAAGAGATTATCCACAGAGAAAATTTCAATTTCTGCCATCATTGTTCCAAGGATATATATATATCAACATAATAATTTTTAAAAGCAGAAGGCAGGTTCGGCGATAGAGAAGAGACTTTGCATTTTTAAATTCGCTTTAATCTATCCCGGGAAGGCATAACTTATTTACAAGAGGAGAAGCGGACAAGCACACGCACAACATACAGCGAAAAAAAACTGATGAAAAGCTAATGAACATTTTATACCTGGTCTTATATAACATGAGATTTCTGACACGTGTCGTTTCTAATTGGCATTTCTTACACGTGTCAACCTTGGAAAGATAAACAGGGGCATCCTTTAGAAGAATCTGTTTACATCGGCGATTCTCTATCCCTTCACTCGGCACGTGGGAACCGCTGACACGATCATTTTTACAAAGCTTCAGTTGAATTAATTAGAATTGAAATTGGAGTTTAAAATATCACTACAATTTTCTCCCCACCGCAAGATGTGAAAGTGCACCGAGGCCCTTTGACACACAACCATACCTTATAGAGGTGACCAGTAATAGGTTAAATTTAAAAGTATAGTCAAAGTGACACCTAAGTTTCCCTTACCTTCACATTAATACGGAAATCTCTTTCATCATTTTATATTAGAAGTACAAAAATATTAAGAATTATATTTATGAAAATATTATATGTCTTAATAATCCTCAATAATAACAACAAAATATTAGAATTTAAATGATATTATGAGTTTAAGCTAAGTTTCCCTTACCTTCACATTAACACGGAAATCTGTTTCATCATTTTATAATAGAAGTACAAAAATATTAAGAATTATATTTATGAAAATATTATATATCTTAATAATCCTCAATAATAACAATAAAATATTAGAATTTAAATGATATTATACACAGAGTTATTTTAACTATTTTTCTGTAGAAACTCAACAGATGAACTTAATTTGGCTTGGAAGATCAATGGTATATTGATGGCCTATATTATTCTTAAATTCTAGGTAGTCTTACTGAACAAGATTATTAAATTAGAAATTAAAATATTAAATAAAATATCAATATTGTTATGATTTCACCCAAATGAAATATCAATATAGTTAGGATTTCATATAATGTATTTGAACTGA
Source organism: Argiope bruennichi (assembly GCF_947563725.1). Taxonomy (NCBI): domain Eukaryota; kingdom Metazoa; phylum Arthropoda; class Arachnida; order Araneae; family Araneidae; genus Argiope; species Argiope bruennichi. The sequence goes on along the minus strand of NC_079163.1, from coordinate 111,555,400 downwards.
AAATAATAAACATAAGACTAAAAACTTCATATAAATCATTTGAAATAAAAATAATAAATGCAAGATCTCATAAATATCAAATGCAAAACTTGGAAATAATTGTAAAATTGAAAGGTTTCATAGCAGACACTTGTAAATGAATGTAACAAACACAAGATACTCTTATAGTAAATATTTGTGAAATAAAATATATAATATAAAAAATATTTGGGTAATTAAAAAAAATTGTATTTGGAAACAAGTATTTTGACACAAATAATAATAGAGGGTAGCCTAATGACTCTTAGAGGTATAACAATTTCCTCTGAGGCATTTACTACATTATTATAATCATCACGTGCAATTATGTAGTATATAAAAACCTTGGTATGCTACTTTTTTTCATTCACAAGATCTGTATGCATATTAAATAAAAGCATTCTGACACAATAAATAGAAGATTATAGTTTAATTACAATCAGAAGTGTAACAAATTTCCTCTGAAGTACTCACTAAATTTCTCTGATATCATGTGTCATATCTTCTATTTATTCTTTAAAAACCTTGGAGTTAGATAAATTTAATTAAATTAAATTTATTTGGGGAAATCATCTTTTTTGGTTTTAATAGCATATAAATAGCTTTCAAATTCAACACATCTTAATATTATGCATAAATTTTAAATAATAGATTTAAAAAAATTTCAAAAACTCCATATTTTAAATTAAAACTCATGATATTTTGAAAAATAATATAAAAAGATTATTTGCAATTATATTGTAATGGAAAAATACAATTCAAAATAAAATAAAAAGTACAAAATATAAATCTTGACTTTCACCAGTTGAGTTAGGAAGATTTTTCACCCGTTGAGTCAGGAAGATTTTTTTTTAACACTAATCACTTTTTGATGATTCACAAAAGCCAATTTTGAGCACTGAACTTGAGAGTAAAGCAGACGATTTTCATTTTTTGATGATAATGTAGCACACAAATCACATCTTCGAAACTGGATGAATCAATTTTGCACAGGAGAAGTGCAGGAGGAAGGCATAGCAATGAGCAGCAGGGTTATTCAACAGGAGCTGGACCGGAACCTGGAATATGGACGGCATAGGATATTCCATCGGCTGGCATGAAACGACGTAGCCGGAGAAGGAAGGTGACGAAGGAGTTCCACCACGGAAACAGCATAGCTGGACGAAAAGTATCAGCGTCGAAAGGAGTTGTTGCGTGATTCAATTTTCTTGCCTCTACCGCGGATTTAATTTTAATTCTTTTAATTAATTTAACAATTTTGCACAGAATACTGTCCTGTCGACTAATTATAATGTAAATATAATAAATTTTAAAAGCAGAAGGCAGGTTCGATGATAGAGAAGAGACTTTTAATTTTTAAATTCGCTTTAATCCATCCCGGGAAGGCATAACTTATTTATAAGCAGAGACGCAGACAAGCACACACACAACATAGAGCGAAAAGAAGAATTGATGGAAAACTGATGAACATTTTATACCTGGTCTTATACAACATGAGATTTCTGACACTTGTCGTTTCTAATTGGAATTTCTTACACGTGCCGACCTTAACAAGAGAAACAGAGGGATTCTTTAGAAGAAACGGTTTACATCAGCGATTCTCTTTCCCTTCACTCGGCACGTGGGAACCGCTGACACAATAATTTTTACAAAGCTTCAGAATTGAAGTTAGAGATTAAAATATCATTACATATATATATATATATATATATATATATATATATATATATATATATATATATATATATATATATATATATATATATATTGTACGGATAAAAGAATAGTAAAAGAAATACGGCAATAAAAGAATTAAGTAAATTGGTTTATTTAAATAATCAGTCATTTTGTGCCTTTGTGGATTTAGCATTTAAAAAAAATGCTTTGAGATGATGTTTTTAAGAAGGAAATAGGTGCTTTTGTTCAAAGTATTTGCGATACCCGCTGGATCTAGAAACATAACTGAGACCTTCAGTTCCAAGGAGTGCCGATTACTAAGATTCACAACACTCTTGCTGAAATTTCTACATGGCAGTAAAGAAAGACGTCATGTCCTGCCTTTTCCCTTATGCCTCCTTATCTTTTCCCTTATTCGAAGGCCAGACTTTCCCTTCTCAGTTGTATGCTCTGTGACACTTTTAGGAATAATCGTGTCATTTACTAACATTTTATTTAAGAGAGCAATACAAGATAGCCTAGTGCACTTGAAAAAAAAATCCCCTCTCCCCCCAAAAAACAAAACAACTAAATCTGTCTTTAGTAGGCTATATTTAGAAGTTCCTGAAGTAACTATAAAATTAGATATTTATTCAAAGATAGCTGTTCGTGTCTTCACAAGAAGCTGTCAAAATCATCCTTATGTGTCTTCTGAGGAATATTTTAAGAGATCCGCTTACGCTCTTGAATCGCTTCATCAAAGATCTAAAAAAGAGAATTTCTTTAAAGTTTATGAATCCATCTGAACTTCGAGTTGTCGTGTCCAAAACAGACATAAGCACAGAAGATGAAGCTGCTATGATGAAACAGCAAATACTTACCATGACCTCATTCGATATTCTGTCACATTTGATGCACAAAAGTTTATATTATGGGCTCAAAAATGCAAGCGATTCATTGTCAACAGGAAAAACAACAACTTTCATTTTAGTTTTGAAAACCTTCGAAAATGGTGATATTATTTTGTACTCCACCATCCACAAAATTCTGGGTTTCTTGTTGCTCTTCCAGTCACTGTGGCGACCGCAGAGCGCAACTTTTTCACCCCTCATCGGCTGAATACTTAGTTTTGAGCTAATATCCATTAGAGAAACTCATTGAATTTGCTTTCATGAATTCCATTGAGAAATTCTACTTGACCCAGGAGCCATTACTCATAGATTCTCAAAAACGAAAAGGTCTTAAAAATTTATATTCTCAACTGGAATAGATTCATACTTTTGTTTACTTCGTTATATTAAATGCTTTTTAGATTGGAAACATGCTCATACAAATTAAATCAATATTAAAAATATCAATAATTGAATTATATATATATGTATAATTAATTAATAACATTGATAGTTAAATATCAATAATTGACTATTATTATCATTGTCTTATAAAAATTTTATATCCCAAATATAAATAAAGACAAGTTTATTCGCGTTTTTTATTCGAGATCTTAAATAACATTTCAGTCGCATTAAAAAATATATTGAGCTCAATTACTTTATGAATAATTTAATTTAAGAAATTGCAACAATTTCTTAAAATCTTTTAAAACATTTCCTCAATAAATACTTTAAGTAATGATTTGCACTAATACTCCTTTTTGTTTCTTACGAAATCAATTCAATAAATTTTGAAAATATAAGCTCTAATTTTGCATTTGAAATAAACCCATACGGACAGCGTATAATAATATAGCGGCACAGTTTAGTCCCAAACTCTTTTTTCCTTGTCTGGTGCTTTTTATTGACCCCAAAATCCCGCCTGAAAATTTCCATACCAGGACTATGCTCTTGAGTCTGACCCCCTAAAATGCTAGTTTGTACCCATCCCGTCCTTGTCACAGTTTGTTTTGGTTCTGCAAAGACTTCAAATTTTGATATAACAGCAGAATAATCTTCATCTTTGAATACGAATCTATTGCAAAGTCGAATGCCAGAAGTGAAAACTATTCAAAGCAATATCCACCGGGATCGATTTTGGATACGCAATACCCAGTAATTAAAAAATATTGGTCTGATTGATCATGTTACCAGAATTTATTCATAACTATGTAGGTGACGTTTCTTTATAACTGGGGAATTAAAAAAGATTTTTACAAAGACTAAAAACGATGTGTCATGTGAACAGGGAATAACAGCCTCATTATGCCATAATATTGGGCTGATTGTATTGCACCAATATTTTCTGTGTGGGTAGTGTGACAATCCATAAGAATTACTCTTTTTTCTAATATATTTTACGTGATAAAATGCATCAACCATTGAATAAAAACTTTTGCAGTTATTCATTCATTTTCTGAACATCCATATATAGACCACAAGTGTTTCTGCTTCCAAACCATCATACGAATTATCTCTATATCAGTTAATAATAAAGACGAATGTATTTGAATATTGGTGTTCTGCAGAACAGACCATTTGGCCTAAAGAAACCAAATATAGCATAGGAATATTTTGAAAAGTGGAGATGTGCACCTCGGAGAGATTTTATTTGATATTTCAAAATTTTAATTACTTAAAAATTAAATGAAATTTTGGCTTTTTTCTGTGATAATTCTGAAAATATTAGAACACAAAAATGAGTTTTGCACCTTTTTAACATTCAAAAAATTTTCTTTTTAGTACCAATACGATTCCAGCAAAACATTTGGTCTATTTAAAATTACTTTTAAAAATATTTTTAAGCTTATTTTATAATATACTTTACTGCTGTAAAGAATCTGGAATCATTTTCATTGTTGATACAAATATTTCATTCTAGATTTTTCTTCTATTGTTGATGATGAAGGTACGAAATCAAGGTGCATTTTTCCATAATGAGTAGATTTCTATTTAAAGTATGCTTTTAATATACTTTTTGCAGTTTGTTGTTCCTAAAATTAAGGTTTTACGTCACAAATAAGCAATAATAAAAACTTTTCAATTGTTTCCATTTTTAAATGCTAATGTAATGTAATTGGATGTTAAAAATATAATTCTTATGGCTTGAAAATTGCTCTCTCATTGTAGTGCACTGAAATTTGAATAGAATCAAGAGAAATTTTTATTGAATAATTCTCCGAGTTATAATAAGAATTATGAAAAATATTCTCTGTTACTCATAAAAGTTGAACGTTTCTACTTCCTGTTCTCATATTTTAAATAAAAATGTTTAGTTTAGGGAAGAATGTTTCTGTATTAGTTGAAGTTTCATTACTTCTGTTTTTCATAGTTGAAATTTTAGATGAAATATCAGAAAATTAGAGCGATGAATTGTATAGAATATTGAAGGCTTTTAAAAAGGCACATGTATACCAAAGTTTGAATCGCTAAAATACTTGATGAGGAAGCCATCAAGAACAAGCTATATAAAATATTTAATTGAAAATTTTAGCAACCATTAATATTGACGAACCAGCTAGTAACAAACAGTGGCTAGTTAAAAATGAAAATATAAATCCACCTGTAGCATTCTTGTAATATATACGTTACTGTTAATCTTTTTTTCCCATCAGAATAACATTTAATTGATGTTTCTCTTTTTTCATAATATTTTTGTATGTTTTTGAACTGTTGCTAAATTAAATTCATATACATTATAAAAGGTGGTTATAACTAAAGTGATTCTTCTCAGTCTTAAGTAGAGACCGACCTAACTGATGCATTTTTGTTGAAATTTGGTATATATGTTATATGTGCAATGGGGAAAAGAAAGCTGCAGAAGAATCAATCAGTCAAATTTCGACCTCCAGATGAGACGGGGACGTATAGGGAACAAAACACACAAATTTGAAACACAAAACTTTATTGAATCACTTCATTTGCTTAATATGTTCCATTTGCGCTTATCGCATATTCAAATGTTCAACTGCAATGCACAATGCTTCTTCAGTAATTGCAGCATTATTGTGTGTTATTTTTGCTTTCAGTTCGGACAGAAATCGTATGTTTTTCCACAGACACTATCTTTTAGGAATACCCCCAAAAGTAAATCATAGGTATTCAAGTCTGGAGAACGAGAAGGCCAGGCAGCCAGAAAATATCTTGAAATTACCCGATAATCTCCAAAGTGGGAACTAAGAAGTTTATTCACTTATCAGGTAATATAGGGTATGGCATCATCTTGCATAAAGACATAACATAGCCCTATGTCCCTCGTCTATAAGCATTACAGTTTACTAAACTGTTTGTCGGACACAAGACCAACTTGCATGAAGGCAATTAGTCACTAAATCTTCGCGATATTGCAGCGTAGGAATTATTTATTTCCGTAGAAGTACTTAATACTGGATATTCATGACCGAACATCTTTTAGACGCATGAAGAGATCTTTTAGAGACAATGTTACCTTTAAAGAAAAAAAGACAAAGAATGAAATCAGTAGTAACATCACACCATAAAATAATGCAATCAGGGTGAAGGGGCTATTTATGCACAATATTAAGACTTGCAGTACCCCATATGTAACAGTTTTGAGCATTCATTGCTCCATCTAGAGTAAACTGCTCCTCATCTGACCACAAAATATTCCAAGGCCATGCACTGTCAACATCTATTCTGTTCAGAAATCACTAAGTAAGATTAATGTGTTGTTTCGGGTCTTAAGGGCACAGCTTTTGTATCACTTGGACCTTGTATGGATCCACTTTAAAATGGGTCGCAAAACTTTTCGTACCATAGATCAAGGCCGAGACAAATCACGAAGACCACTCGAGAAACTGTCTAAGAATAGCGGGAACTGCACACTCAATTATAGCAATAGCGATTTCTTCCTCACTTTCATTTGAAATCCGTTTCTGTCCTCTTCCTGGTAACACGCTCAACTCCCAAGTCTCCTTAAATTTATTAATAATCTTTTTCACTCCATTCTTCTACTAGGAGATTTTTGCAAGCTTTTCAAACATCGATATTCTCACAATGCAGCTAAACCATTACTGCAGTTAGATAAAATATTTTGACAGGTAAAATTCAATTTGTCTTCTCTAAAGGCGTGATGAAGAATGATGTTACGACACTGGCTATTGGCTCAGGGGCACATTTCCTTCAGATGTGACGGGTTTCACGACTCAGATGTCCCCTAGTGATCTGTTCTGCCTTCTATATCCCCCTCCTCTTAGCCTGCTATCTTTCTTCTTTTCCTCCGTGGCAAGCAAAGGATCTTTCTACGAGAAGCTGACTCTAATTTGTTTGCTTTTTGCTTCTCGTGGACAACCAAGAATCCCTCGTGTTGATCACGCCTGGCGACCCATTAGACGGGAGGTACACTGTAGTCCCCGGTGTATCAATCGGCCGGTAGCTAGCCAGCTGAGTGGATAGTCTGATAGGGTTCAAGCGAAGGGTTCATTTCATGGGTTTCGCATTCAGAATAGTTACTGTCCCCGGGATGACTCCAAATGTATAGGTTCCGGCTTGCATTATGGTGAGCACAGAGGTTGGGGATGCCCAGAGACGGTGACTGTCATCTCTTGTTTAGATCCATGATAGGCGGTGCCGTCGAGACTGAACACCATTCGATATCATTCCTATATATGTCACAGCTCATTGCACTCTAAAGGTTGTTGTGTCTTATGGAGAGCTATTATATACACCAGCTGAGGAAATTAAAAAGAATTTGGGGAATCAAGGAGTGTCAAATGTACTTCGTATTAGAATATAACGAGATGGAAAGCTCCTTGACACTAAACATCTAATAATCTCATTTCATTTGCCGAAACTAACGGAATGTATTAAAGTTTCGTACACTTCCATTCACTTAACTGTCAGGCCTTATATTCCTTATCCCCTAAGGGACTTCAAATACCGGCCTTTTGGTCATTCCAAAGTTTCTTGCAGCGGGACTATCATTCGCGCTCGTTGTAAGGGAAGCTGGTCACGAAAGCTCTGAATGTACAAAAAAAAAAAAAAAAAAAAAGGGCACAAACTGTAAAGGCTGCCAAATTTGCTTTCCACGATTATGCGCTTTCTGGCAATTTAAAAACGAAATTTTGAAGAAAAAGTGATCAAAGTGGTATCGTGTATTGAAGCTAAGCAAGCAGTCAAAACTCATTTGTCAAATGGTGGATTGACATATACAACAGCAATTAAAAGTATTGTAGAAACCAAACGTACCCAACTCATTCCCATAATCTTAGCTTTTTATTTTGGACCAAAATTTCACACGTTTTCTGAAATTTGTTCCAAATTAGCTGAATCGTTTATAATAATTGTTATAATTATCGTCGCAATATAAATTAGAGAAAAAGTTTTACTTCTTCATGTTTCAAAATATGAAATTGCTTCTACTTCACAATTCCTATCTGACTTCCAACTTGCTCAAAATAGGAAAAATTTAAAAAGAACTCTAAATTTAAGAATAAAAAACATCCGGAAAAATATTCCAGATTTATAAAACTTCATCCCGACAAAAAACTAATTTTGCTACAAAGCATGGTAGCAAAACTTCTGATATAAAAACAGCAAAAATGAAAAACGCAAATACCTGGAAATTATAACAATTCTGCCTCTTTAGTTTCTGCTAATTCTGATGTTACTTCATTAGGAAGCATCTCAATATTACAAGTTGAGCCTGAAACAAATGTGTGTACTTCAAGCGCGTCAGAGGACGTACTGGAGTATGATGGGTGTAAAGACCTAGAAAACACGTTTGAAGAAGATCATGCTCCTCCTCCATCTTCTAGGGATTGAAGAAAGCCAAAGAAAAGGCCATTGAAATATATAAATTCGACAAAGTATAAAAACAAGTTGCATTAATATCTCTTCTTTTATTGATTTTTCATTTTTTTAAGATATTGACTTTCTTAATTAAGAACGCTTTCCATACAAGTTACTTTTCCTAGTTCTTGCACAGTGCTTTATATTCCCTATAATGCAGTTTTATCTATTTTATTCTTTATGCAACATTTAACTTGAAATCTTAGATTATATTTGAAATTTTATCATCGTTGCCCAATTTAACTCGTACGCTTGGTGCATCATAGTCTAAACAGGTTTTTGCGCCATTAAACCTAATCAACCAACCATTTAGTTAAACAATGGTCATTACGACGTTGTTACATCTCCAAAAGAATTCTATGGATCAAACTATTATTGCGAAGAATGCTACAAGCCTTACGACCATATTGAAAATCATAATTGCTCTTCGATTTGTGATATTTGTCGAAGATCTTCATATAAAAATGGGGACTAAATACGTTGTGACAAGTGTGGCAGATACACGCGTTCTCTACAGTTTTTTGAGACTCACAAAAATAAAGGAATGTGAGATGATGCAAGATTTCTTTAAAACATTTTTTTTATTTCAGTTAAAAAAATAGTTTATTTCTATGTTATCTAAAAAAAATGTATTATTATTATTATGGAATATCTGAAAACCGATCTCCGCTCAGCATTTTTTTTTTTTTTTTTTTTTTTTGTAAAATCTTGTTTTTTTTGGAGAAAATATTTAGATCCGAATCCCATATTGATAACAAATGAATTTTTTTCAATCTTACCTACATATGAACTGATTATTTAAATAAAAAAGTCATGAATGCACTTAATTTAACATGTTATTCGAAATAATCTGCTGTGTTACAGTATTAATTTTACAGTTTTTCAAAGTTATAAGATTAGCTATTTTATTTTATTTGTTCACAGCTGTACCAACATCTTAAAATACTAGAAAAAATATTCACTTTATTGTGAAACAATTATGTTATCATTATTTTAAATAACTGTATCAATGTTTTAAACTGTTAGAAATTTTTTTATATTATTTGAATTAATTATTTCATTTCTTGTATATAGCTATACCAATGTCTTACAATGCTAGGAAAAATATTTAGGTTATTATAAAATAATTCTGTTATTTATTTATTATTTTGTTTATAGCTGTATCAATACCCAAAATGCTGAATAATTATAAAAAGAAAAATCTGTGACAAGAGCAGAGAAAAAAAAGATTTCGAAGTTGCAAGAAATTTGTGCTGGACGATCATCGGCGTTTCTTAAGGAAAGTCGAGGCAAAATGAAGTAGTGAAAAACTAATATTCTTTGATTTTGAAACAGACCAACCTTTAAAAGAATACATAGTAAATTTCGGTGTCGCACATTATTCCGAAGGGACGGAATTTATCTTTGATGAATATAATGCCTTGCCTGAATTCTGATGCTTCCTTTTTTGTGCAAAACACCAAGTTTTATAGTTATTGCCCATAACACGGTGGGTTTCGCTGTCTATTTGTTCATCGATCGATATTAGAAAATGGTCAGTGCCCAAAAGTTATACTAAATGGAAAAAATTAATGTCCATTCAACTTGCAGCATTAAACATAACATTGACATACTTTTACAATTTTCTTCCGATGCTTATTTCTAAACTCTACAAAACTTTCAGTATAGAAGACCTAAAAAAAAAGTTATTTCCCACATTTGTTCAATACACTAGATAATCAGGATTATATTTGTCATGTTCCTCTGTCAACATTTTATTCACCAATAGCAAAGTCTTATGATGATAGAAAAGCATTTTTACTGTGGTATGACGAAAGGAAAACAGAATCATTTGACTTCAGAGAAGAAATGCTTTTGTATTCTCGGTGAATGCAATATTTTTTCTAAAAATGTACTACTTTTATTTGTCTTACAATGTTTAAAAAAATACTTCTTTTATTTGTCTTCTAAAATTTTTTTTAAAATTAACTAATTTTATTCTTTTTCTAATATTGTATTTAAATTTTTATAACAATGCCTTTTTCTCTAGATCTGATATAGATATTTTGAGAAGGTGCTGCATGTTATTCAGGCAACAATTTCTGTCCATAACAAGAGGTCATCCTTTCACGCATGCTACTATTACTTCTGCATACATGGCAGCCTTCAGATCAAGTCATATTGGAGAAAACACAATCGCTATGGTTCCTGTTGGGAAGAAAAAAGAATTCAAAAGAAAGCAATTTCAGTCGAGATGGCATCTGTTAGTTGGATTTTATTGCGAAGTCTAAAGGACTCAGAATCTACCATACCCTTAATTCATCTGGAGAACAAAAAACTGGACGCTTTTGTGCTGATGGCTTTTGAGCAGAAACCTATACAATACAATATATATATATATATATATATATATATATATATTTCTTTGTTTGAGGTTTTTTGAATTGTTTCTGTGTACTCTTTATTATATAAATTTACTAATACAATATTTTTAAAAATTAACTTTAGGATTTAATGAGCAGTTTGCCAGTATAAAATTATAATTTTTGACTCAAATCCATTGATATTTTGGCAGGAAGTTTGAGAAGAAAATAAATAAATCGTAAGATTAAACGGAGAGAATTTTTCTTAAAAATAAAACCTGTTTGGTACACTGATAAATTGTTTTTTTTAATAAATATTTAAAATTGAATTTATGTTTTTATGATTAATTTATTCTCTAGGGATGTTTTTACCACTGATGTAACATCTATTACGATGCAGGTATGGTCAATCCAGTGAGGGAGTAAGCTATGGACACTTCGTTTCAAAAAATAAAGAGAGTGACAGATACGTTGAGACCGCTATAATGTTATCTAAATGTGATAACACGATTTTATTGAACAGAATAATTAAAAATTAAAAATTTTTATCTCCGATCGTGGAATCTAAGATAAATTAAATCCTAAAGGTCTATTTTTGGTGGGCGCACTAGCGCAATTCAATTTACTTCGAGAGTCAGGCCAAGCCATCGATTTTATAAGCCTCTACCCTTGGGTCAATTAGTATTGTGTTTATCTTGTAGCTCATTCTCAAGTTATTATCGAAAACATTTTTTAATGTGGAGGAATATTTAGACATCATAAAATGTAAAGTTTTGCCATCAACAGGATTATTTCACTCTGGTTTGCCCTATAGGTGTAAAGGAAAATTAATGTTTCCTTTCTCTCGCACATGAACTAAAACACTTCAAAAATCTTCATGCCATCATAACGCTTCAAAATCTTCATGCTATCATCCAAATATTTATTTAAATCATACATCGATTTATTTTTACAAATAAAACAAGAGGTGTCTGGCTGCCTGTAGAATACGATGAAAAAGAAAAATATATCGCTGATTATTCGTTGAAAGAAGGAGTCCAATTCAATAAAAACAGTATTGAAATTAATCTTAGAAAGCGAAACGTTTCAAAACTAGCAATCATCAGTTTTTTTTTTGGGGGGGGAGGGGCTATATTAACAACTCTTATAGCAATATATATATATATATATATATATATATATATATATATATATATATATATATACTATTTATACATATATATATATATATTGTTACATACCTGCAATGTTGCTTCCCAGCACAGCTACTTCAATTACTGAAAAGACCGTTTTACGATCAGCTCTGTGGATGCTGATCGGGTGCTGCGTCAGTGATCTCATAGCTTGGCGATAAACTTGGCGACGAATTTGGTGACAAAATAGATATTACTGAAAACTTCGAGAATTTTATGAATTCCGCTAATAGGAATCGAAATACACTTGATTGGTCCAGAACCTTCTCGGCTCGCCTACCGGGAACTATAAAAGGCCGGCAGTCTCAAGCTGCAATGAATCGTGTATGGAGTTGAGCCGAAGACAAGTAACGAGTCGTCGAGAGGATAACGAAGCAACGGCGGAATAGTCCAGCGTTATGTGGAGCTCAAGCGATTGCTGAACTGAGCTGTGTGCTGAGTCCTGGAGTTTATTATGGGAGCAGCATCGTGTCGTGTGTGGAGCAGCCAGTCGTGTAGTTGTGTGTCCGCATCGAAAGCGAGAGACAGTGGAGAATTTCAGCCGTTTGGAGATACCTAGAGTGAAGCTACGAGGATTCCTTCTCCTGCTTAATTCTGTCTGGCTGCTTTGTGTGCTATGTTTGTTATTGCTACCTATTACTACTTGTGGGCTACTGTGTGTTGTAGTGTGTTGCTGTGTGTTCGTCTCGGCTGTACATATTTGTCATCTTTGTGTTAGTGTCTTCGTGTTTAATAAACGTTGTCGTTGTTTTTACTGATTGATTTCACACTGATTATTTTCCTGATTGGTTTCACAACATACGCCCACTACAAGCGAACTCAGTGATTTTACGGACTTAGTAAGTGGAATTGTAGTATTACGTAGCAAAATTATTTATACATATTATCATTTTTTCTTATTCAGATTCGGAATGAATTGCAAGAAAAGTCTGATCAGATTTGCAAAAAGCTTAGCAGATTTCAACAAGATACTGGCAGGTAAAACAAAAAAATGTATCTTTTTTCCTCCTTCCTTATATTTTTTTGTCATAAACATACTTTAAAGCTTTTCAAAAAAAAAATGAATGTTGACAATTGATTTGTTTTTTACAAATTCTTATTGATTTAACATTTATGCTGTGTATTTAGGTAAAGAACGTATTTCTTCTCTTTCCTGAAATAGTAGCCATTCATTTCTGCAAAAAATGACCATTTTTGTGACAAGATACTATCAGAAATTTATTCATTACAATATTTACTACCTTTCACGCTCGCCTGAAACTCTACGAAGTAATCGAAAAGGTAGGAAAGTCTGTGCTTTATTTCGACACTGATTCCAATATTTACAAAACGGATGGAATAAATGATTCTTCTCTTGGCAACTTTTGGTGAGATTTCATCGTATGATGATGGAATCGTTTGCAAAATCCACGGATTTACTCTGAACTTTAAAACAGTTTAATCTTATATTATGAAGCCATGAAAGAAATGATTTTGTTAATTCAGCAAAAATCTGTGCTTGGGAAAAAAAAAAAAAAAAAAAGAAAGAAAGAAAGGTCGGAAAATATCTGAAAAATAAAAATATCGATTGATCTATACGAAACACGTTATCTAAGAAGATTTCTCAGCTTTACCTTACGGCTATTAAATAATGATAAGAAAGGCAGTATAAAAACAGTTTAAATCGAAATTTTGTGACTATAAAAAAATCTGTTTGCCAATAATATTTGTTAAAATATACTTTTAGTGGACAAAAAAATTTCATAAATGATAATGATCATATAAGAGATGAGAAAAGTAAAAGCTGAATATTCCGTGTTGAAAATTGGGTCTTTTCATTTTTTGAAAAAAAAAAAAAAAAAAAAGTCCCTTTCTTGAGAATATTAATGCAAATATTTTTTTTATTCACCAAAAAAATTGAGAATAATTCTCATGTCATTAAATCTGATAAATCAATTGTGGTCTGTAGCTCATATTACAGTTTTTTTTTTATGATTTTTTTTAAAATATGAAATTGACTTTTAAAAAAAAGTGTTTGGTGAGAAAAAGAAGTGAGTTTTTCTTTTTTACCGTATGTTGTATTAAGAATAAAAGTAGCAATAAATATATGACAAATAATTACTTAGATAAAAAGAAAAAGGTTTTTATTTGATAAAAATCTAAACTTTTCTTTTAGCGTACAATCGTTTTGGAGACATTCGTTTTGATGCAATACTGCTACAGCTTTGAAACGTCTTTTTATTGATTGTGTAACTTGATGAGATCTTGATTTATTTTAAGATTTCGTGAAAAATCATGTAGGATAAATTTTTCTGTTCCTAAGTAAATCTGGTATCAAATAAATAATATTTGTTCGAGACAGGCGCTGCCTTTTGAATATAACTTCTCCTTCTGTCCAAGTTAGGAATAAATTATTAGCTTTCAAGAAATCCATTTAAAAAAACTTTATCTTGGTATAGAACTGGGGAGACTTTCAAAATTTTTTCTGTAATAACATCTTTTCTGAATCTTGTAGAACAGTTTCAAGTTTCAAAATGTCATTTCCTGCTTTATTTTGTTCAGGGTGTTTAATTTTAACATACTTTCAGAGCACCTGTAGATATACAAGGTAATCAAAATTAAAACACCTCTACTCTGAACTCTCTATGCAGCGAACTATTCAGTGTAAAGACTCCAAAATTCTTGAGGATAGTATTCAAGACATGGGGAGACGGTTTACTCAATAAATAAATAAATAATAATAATAAAAAAAAGATTAGTTCCAAAAAATCAGTTTACTACAACAGAAAATATGCTGAAAAGACACAAAAAAACACATGCGGTAAATCTGACTCTCCGACCCGCCACGAAGGCACACGAATTTAAACCATAAAACTGAATGACTGGACCGCCTCAACAGCAACACTGGCGGGAACTGTGGTTGAGTCCTAAGGACCATCACAGGCAGCTGTACAACCCACCCTGAAGGAAGTACGTCCAGCCATCGATGGGAGGAGTCAGATCCCCCACCTATTTCTGTACCCTCCAGGTTGGCGAGATCCAACTACCATAACTGTCGCGACACGGAAAACCCGTACCATCCAAGAGATTCCACTTCACTCACCGAAAGTTACAGTCTGGTTCAGAAGAGGCTACACGCAACTTTCTTGCGACATGCACCGTCACGGCCAGTAGGTACCGAAACATGCTCGAAAATTTTGTTGTACCCTAAATGCAACAGCACCAATGTCTTGATTCAATTGCATTTATGCAAGATGGAGCGCCTCCACATATTGGACTCTGTGTACAGCAGTTTCTTCAACAACATTTTGCTAATGACAAAGTAATTAGTCGTACGTTCCCGACAACTTGGCCGTCTCGTTATCCAGATCTTAATCCCTGGGATTTTTGGCTATGGGGAAGTTTAAAAAATCTTGTTTATCGAGGACGTCTGGTAACCTTAGAAGATTTGAAAGACAGTGCACTCTGCATGTGAGAAGCATCACAATCGATCAATTACGATCCGTAATTGAACAAGAATGTAGATTTTACATTTTGTAGAAGGGAACCATATTGAGCAGTTTCTCCTGCATCGATAAGGTCCTTGTGATTGAATGCTTGATGCATTCGAATAAAATGTGCTACAAATGTGTATTTTGCGTCTTTTCAGCATATTTTCTGTTATACAGTGCCATCCTCTGGTGTTTTTGGAACTAATTTTTATTTTTTACTAGCCGCCTTTGGCGACCAGCCTGTTCGCCAATCTTAATGCTCGTTAAAATTTTAATAATTAAATATTTTTTGTAACTCCTATTTTAATAGCTTCTTCATCAAAATATTTTAAAGCTTTATATTTTGATAGTCATATAATTCATTCATAATATTATAAAGGCCTTCAACCATAACGTAATATGTATCTCACTAATTTTCTGTTAGCTCCTGTAGAATTTATGCTTTAAATTAAAGTGGAAATGGTTAAATTGCAATTAATATAGGAGCATATTTTACTGAAACGAAGCATTTTTTTTATATGAGTACTGAAAACAGAGTCGCTGAGTATTTAAACCTTATGCGCACTAAAGAATATCTTTCTTAATTTATGTAATATCTCAAAAAGTTTTCTACAAAATTTTCTCAGATTCATCATGAACACATCAATTAATTAACAATGTTTAGCTTTAAATGCATGAAACTCTAAGAAAATAAATAGAATCGTTTGAAATAATTGGAAACATATTAAGCTTTGAAAACCAAGTCCGTATCCGTCGAAAATAGAGTTGCCAACAATCAGAACACATTGCGCATGCGTGAATTTTCTAAGCCAGTTGGGGTAAAACTACGCAGATTAGAAATTTTTAATTTTCTTTATTCTGTTTTATTTTAATTCAAAAGTACTTCAGAATGAATCTGGAAGATCGATTAATTATCAATGTTTAATTTTAAATGCATCAAACACTAAGAAAATAAATAGAATCGTTTGTAATAATCGGCTGAAAATAAGTTAAGCCTATCCTCGTTAGCGTGGGGAAAAAAAACAGAAGCCTTACTCATTTGGCGACGAAAAGATTTTTTTGGTGGGAAAGTTAGTTTTTAATAAATAATTAAAATTCTAATTAAAAATTCAAAAAAGGGACCCCAGGTGCACATTCCCTACCTCCAAGGTATGCATGTGCCAAATTTGGTACCTGTAGGTCGAACGATCTGGCCTGTGGAGCGCCAAGACACACACACACACACACACACATATTGAGCTTTGTATAAGTATAGATTATTTTTATTTCTTTTTTTCTTTTTCATTCTCAGGTATATCGCCTTTACCAAGAGTTTGCGCATTTTAGAATCCAAGTCCCTTAAACACTCTACTATTTCTACACGTTCTTCGGGCACTAATATCATTTTCTTAAAGGACACTATTAATAAGGGAAGTTATAATGGAAATCGCAGGTGGCAACAAAATTGAAAACAGTCCTTCTCCGCTCTGAGTAAATAACATTCTCTTCTTATAAAATGGTATCTTTTGTCCAAAAGTTTCCTTAAGTTATTTTTATACAAAAATTAGTCGTATTTTCTGGTTTTAAGTAAGAGGTACAGTGATTTAATGGCAACATTTGTACACCTTCTCAAAATAGAGTCTTCTCTTTTGTTTTTAGAATTCAATCTTAAAAATTCCAATTGTTGTTGTGAGAAAGCTGCCTTTTTGAAGTCAAATTACTCTGGCTTTTATGCTGGGTGATTTTATATAGTTTTTAAGTATTTTACAATTACCTTAGCTTTATAAATATCACGTCATTTAAAATTCTTTCCATGCATGAAGGAACATAATACACTAAATGAGAGTAAATCCTTTATTTTTGGACATTCAAAATCATCTAAGTTTTGAATATCTTGTCTAGTCAAAAATTCTGGAAACTTTTTTTTTTCTAAACCTTTTACAGTTCAAATTTTCAAAATTGTAAGGTGATTTAAACATCCATCTTCCTCGAAAAGTGTCATCATTTACGACACAAAACGCCAAATCTTTTATGACAAAACGAACAGGGGAGATGAAGAACCTTTCAAAATAGATGACAGCAGATTCTATGATGATTTAAAACTAAAATGTTCAACGAGACTGTTATGAGTAACATTTACCCCCTGGAAAGAGTCCAGTGCGCATTCGTATTGATTCTTCAGTTTGGGGTTGGGGGTCACGTCTACAAGTACTAAATAGCTATATGCTTTTGAAGTTGAACCCAAATGCGTGATCTGGGATCGGTCTCACGGATTTTTAAATAAAAAAAGGTATTGGGCATTTAATGAAATATCTCACATTTCTTTGCCTTTATGGAATATGTTTTGAACAATGAAAATAATACTCAAATTTCTATGGTGACTTCCCTTCGTAAATAGTTCGCTTAATTTATTATCATTTGAAAGATCAGACATCGTATCATCTTTAACCATCAACGAATTTGAAATAGTATTGATATTAAATGGCAATTCTTCATGAAACCCCACATTTTTCATTTCTCTATAAAGTTTCTGATAAGCTCCGTAACACCAGATTAGATTCAGAGGAAAAGGATGTATTATTTTGAAATCTATTATCTTTTTAACCAGTGTATCTTTCCAGAACCTGTTGCACCATCTACAAGGGTAATACACGCGTGTCGCATGTGTAGTGTATTCATAATGTGTAATTGAAAGTCAATTCATTTAGTGATCATTTTTATACTAGCCATTTAACGAAAATCTTATTTTTATTTATCATTTTATATAGAAAAATTCAAAAAAGAAAGACACACACACAAGAAATTAAAAAATAAATTATTATTTAAAAATCATTTTTACACCATGTCATTTTTTGACAAACTGATATATTAGAAAATCATTTTTCTGACATTGGGTTAAAATAATTACTGCATAGAATTTCCTTTACAACGTTTCAATATGAAATAAGTACAATTAGTACCGCGTATATTGGTGGTAAGATTTTGTAAAGGGATTAAGCTTCAGCGTATGGAAGAAAACAGTGAGATTAAGTTACGAAATAATTCACCATAAATATCAGGAAAGTTTCCATACCAATAAAAAAAAACAAAAAAACTCGATAATGTTATCTTCAGAGTAAAAAGCTAACCAATGGAAACCACGTTCAGATGACGTCTGTATTCACAACAATAGCAGATTTTTTCAGTCAGAACTGGAATACTAACCGATACATAAACTCCAAGAAAAAATGGTGAAGTACTAAAATCAAGTGATAAAATAAAATATATTTTATTACCATTCATCTCAGTTTCCGAAATCATATAATATGTTTCTGGTCTTATATATTTCTTTTAAGTTACTAAATGCAGCAAAAATTATCCTGCAGATAGTCTGCGGCAATGCTTCCACAAATTTTAATTCTAGTCTTATATCACTATGTTTTACCGGATTTAAATGATTTCCATCGAAAAGGATAGATGAAAAATTGAATCCGAACAGCATGTTTCTCTTTGTATCCTCTTTTCTTGAAAGGAACAATCCCTGATCTCGCCAAATTTATCATTTCCAGAAAACAAATTGCAGTAACCTTTGATATAACTATTTTCTTCAAAATTCAACTCAAGTGGATTAAGAGGTATAGCTTTACCGTCCACATAAACCCCTATAAAATTTATGTCGAAATGTTTGGATCGAAAGGAAATTTTTTAAATGTTCGGAGGAAGGCATCAATTTCTATCTATCCAATGACAATTCTTTTAGGCATTTATCCACTGAAAATACTATCTTGAACCATAGATATACTTCCTTGAAGAATAGAATATCTTTTACAAAGTACCCGATTGTTGAGATATTTTGCAGTTTCCCTGTTCCAAAGCATTTCAAAACTCTCAAAAATTCCAAAGCTTTTAAAATAACAGCCGTACTAAAGGTACTTTTCGAAATGATAAACCGATCTTTTCAGAAACAAATTTATGTCTTTCGGTTTCTTGCAAACAAAACTCGGGATTACTTCGAATTAGCTTTATTTTCATATCCACTAAATTCAATAATAATCTTTCTAGATGAAACAAATCGTTGTGAAGGCCACAGATCTATTAACTGTTGCCTTTTGCTCAAAATATTTAGATAATTTTTCAAGTCCTTCGTCACAATCTATGCAAAACATCTCAGCTGTAAGTTGCTATCAAAACCATAATTCATTAATGCTTCAATAAATGATGGATAAGAATATTTAATAAGGACGGCCTTTAATAAGACAATATTTAATAAGGATCGATAAGGATTAATAATTAAGGACGGCCATTTAAGGACACATCCACTTGTCTAAAAAGAGAAAGCTGGAACAAGTTGACTGAACCTATTTTGACTTCTGTTGATGTAGGTGAGCCATTTATACTAGTATTAGTTTCTGATTATTATGGGCGAACCGTCAAATTTAAAAATTTTTGCATTTACATAAAGTTGGACTTGATTTAAATCAATAGTTTCTTCCCTACTTCTTGATATTTGAAATTCAACATGGTCTCCATCAGATGCATTAGATAATGGATGAAATTCAACCCAATTTTCATTCTCTTTGGTCATTAGAAAAACAAGTTCTAATTCCGATTTTACATATTCTGGAGAATCTTTTCAAATGTATACCAATATAAATCAAAAGTATCTTTACCTTTCACCTTTACTTTAGATGAAATGATTCTTTTCTGAGTTTTTCGCTTCATTTTATATTTCCCCGCCCTATCATTGACTACAAGCGATTTATAGCGTTTACAGCTAATCCTTGCTTCGTTTTGCTCTCTGCTGAAAATTCTCTCCAGACAAAATATTATTAGCTACTTTTGTTAGAGTAAAGAAAGTTTCTTTTCCAACCGCCTTTCCTCCTTTCAATAGAAATGGTAAAGCAACTCGAAATAAGCGTCGGAAAACTCCCCCGAATCCATATCCTTTTAAAAATGATACGCCTTCATAATATGGAATATCTGAACCCAAATGAATCAATACCTTTGGTATAGTGCTCTTCGGACTTCTTTATACAACACACGTAAAGTAACTAGATAATGCTACTCATTTCCTAGTCAAACTGATACTAAATATCGATTCCAAAATCTTGAATTTGTACGCATTTATAGAATTTGGCGCTTTCTAAAATGTATGTCGGGAGTTATTCTTCCTAACCCCAGATGGCAGCGCATTCCCATTGTCTTGAAAGTTATGCAGAAAAGATTTCTTGTTTTGCTTGGCAGTCAAGAAAAGTAGACGTTAACGTGAGTGTGAGCGATGAGTATTTTCTCGAGGAAAAGCAGAGCAAATTTATTTTAACTATCACGCGGAAACCCAGCGAGTTTCTCATGAAATTAGTAGTTTATGAAGAAAATAATTTGTATTGTCTTGAAGAAATATTCGTAACCGTGACATAGAAATGCTTATCAGTAATTGTATAAAAATAAGGTAACCGTAACCATCGATTATTCGTACCCGAAGTGGTCACAGATCCTTGCACCCAAAAGACTGTCTTATTGACTCTATTAGACTCTCCTTTTTTTAACTATTTTTCTGCATATATGTAAATATTTGTTCATGTATATTTTTTCATAGTGCTTGCACATAATTTTGTATGTTCTAATTTTAGGTATAGTTAGTTTGTAAAGAAAATATAATATTATTTTGTTCAGTGATAGGCAATTCCATAAGTAAGTGTAATATCTTTTTTTATTATTATTGTTTGAGAGAATTTACAAAGTGTAAATTCAGGTGGGAAGATGTCGGGATTATTTCCACTTCCTTATCTCAGATGGCGGCGCATACCCATTGCCTTGAAAGTTATGCAGAAAAGATTTCTTATTTTTCTTAACAGTCAAGAAAAGTAGACGTTAACGTGAGTGTGAGCGGTGAGTAGCTCTCGAGGAAAAGCAGAGCAAATTTATTTTAAAGATCTCTGGGAAACCCAGCGAGTCATATTTTTAATCATTCATCACACTCCACTGCCCAACACTGGAAAAATATGCCCACTTTTAAGATATAAATTTTTTGCACACTAAGGAAAAAAGCAGGTGCGGTCAGTTGGAACCTCTGAGAAAGCAATAAGATTGTTTTATGGGCTTGAAACATTGACCTTATCCACCATTATGATTTGAGATAAAAGCGATCTACTGTGGTTAGTTTCCTATAGCAGATCAGCGTGACCTCTCGCATGTTTTGGATTCTTAAGATCTTTTTTGCGTTTAAAAT
Organism: Argiope bruennichi; assembly: GCF_947563725.1. Taxonomy (NCBI): domain Eukaryota; kingdom Metazoa; phylum Arthropoda; class Arachnida; order Araneae; family Araneidae; genus Argiope; species Argiope bruennichi. Next base: position 111,533,791 of record NC_079163.1, on the reverse strand, counting down.
TAGTACAAATATTTCTAGTTTACCAATGGATTATATAGAATAGAATATGTATCATCTCCGACATTCACGTAAGCACTTAATACGTTTTGTTTCTCTTTATTAGCAGTATTTTCCGAGTTGTAACTTTTTGATTGCAGCTACAAAATTAAGCCTAAGATTGTATTAGTACAAGACTATTCATTGTAGCGAGTAGATAGACACATTTTGTTTATATAAATAATTCAAATTTTATATTATCAAATTAAGAATAGATTGTTTGCTGTAATTTTCTTTTGATTTTTATGAAAAAAAATCTTTGTTTTATGCATTTTTCTATGTTAATGGCTTCGCCCAATGAAAATTGTTTATCGATTCTTATAAAAAATGTATAAAATTCCGAATATTTTATATTTTGGAAAATATTGCTAATAAAAAAAAAATTGTTTTAAGTATTCACATAAATGTTAAGGATGGTACTGCATTCTGTCTTTTTAAACCAATTTCTTAAATAATTGAATTAAAAGAAATTTCATTCAACAATTTTTGATAAACACAATTGATAATATAAGGACGAATTATTCTATTAATTAAAATTAACAATTTTTTTTAAAATTAGTATAGGAGTCTTCAAAATTTTCAAATGTATTTAGTAAAGAAAATTCAATTGTATTTAATAGGTGTAGCACCTCTTTTTCCGCTTGAGCAGAGAGTGCCCCCTTGTGGCGTTTACAGACAACCAGTTGAACGGGAGACCAGCATCCTGAGGTCGACTTTTTCCTATGCGCAACCCTTGCGCTAACGCCGAATGCTTTCGGTTGGAAACGGTGGAATCTCTCCACCATACTGTTTACTTTAATTTAATTGTCTATGTGTGCTTGTAAATTTTGTAGTGTAGCTGTGTTTGTGTAGATTAAAAATATTATATTTAAAATCGGGCAGTTCATTAGAAAATCGCAACACACTCACTATAAAATGTGGCGCCGATCCAAGAATTAGATAAGTAGTTTTGTTTTGTTTCTGAAAATAATAGAAAAGTTATAAAATAACTTGTTTTATTCTAATTTAGAAAACTGTAATATAACTTTTGTTTTAAGAAACCGTTCTGTAAGTAACAGAACCAGGTATTTATGTTCGGATTAAACACTTTTCTTGATAAGTTTATTGAAAATACTTTGTGAGTATTCATTTTGTAATTAGATATCTTTCTGAAACCTATGAAAGCTTTGTTTATGTGCTTAATTTCTGTACTCCATAAAAACGTAATTTTGTTTTTATTGAATCGTTTCGTTTTGAGAGGAAACAGATAAAATATTGCTTTGCTTTATTTTTTTTTATTTAGCATATCCGGCGATCTACTTTTCTTTTTGTGTTTCTATACTGCATTGTATTTAAGATTAGACTATCAATCAATTTTGTTTTATTCCTTTTATTAACGGAAGTTTTCGAAAACAAAAAAAAAAGAGAAAAAGGAAAGTAGATGAAAGTATTCTTATTTTTTTTTCTCTCTCGGAATAGGAAAAGTTCCAAGAAGAGAAATTTTTTTATTGATGTTTATTGATCTATTGATATGTTTTATTAATTGTTTTATAGTATTTGAAATATACCACGTGTGTTCCTTTTTTTTATTCAATAAAAATACTTGACTTAAATTTTACTTGGCATTATTCTGATAATCGTATTTTCTGTTTGTTTTTTTTAATGATAATGTTTACGTTTTTTTTTTATTATTATTCTTTTGAAATTTGAATATATAATTTTCTATTTTTATTTTGAGAAAATCGATAATATATCCCAAAGATAATTTTGTTTTACAAATGTTAATTGAGAATTTTTTTTATATATTTTTGCATATTGAAAAGTGAATTAGAAATTGTGTATCAGTAAAATATTAATATTGATTATTTTTTTTAACGTAATTGAAAATTTTATTGTTAGTATTTTGAATTTAAAGTGAACTTTTTAGGGAAATTGACTTTTATTTGAACATTTCTCAAATGACTGTGCTTAGAGAAAAATAACTTTTTATTTGGTGTCGTGTAAAGATAAGCGTTCAATATGGCATTTATGTCTAAAGGTAAGAAACAAGATTTAATAAAACTTGCCACAGAACTTGGTGAGGAAGTGGAAGGTGATCTTAAAGTGATGGAATTACGCGAATTAATATTGAAAACGTCGATTTACAAAGAAGGTTTAGACTTTGTGAAAGATACCCTAGGAAACATTATAACTGAAAGATTAGAACGTGAGGAACGAGAACGTGATGAACGGGACAGAGCTTACGAGTTGGAGAAACTCCGTCTGCAAGTGGAATCTCAGAAGTTGGAGCAGACTCCTGGTCTTGAACTTTTGCCTGCAGACCAACAAGCTACATTTAACTTGTTGCTCCCTGACTTTGACCCGTAGGATGGGGACATGACCCTATTCTTAAATCTATTCGAACGTCAAATGAAAATTCTAAAAATAGGTAAACAGAACTGGGTTGCTCATCTTCTAGGGCTACTACCTAATAGTGTGGCACAGCTCATCGCAAGAGAACAAAAACTACATAACTTTGATCATATTCGATCCATGTTACTTCAACGGTTTAAATTAAGCGCTGAGAGGATGCGACAACTCTTTGCAACTCACAAGAAAAAAACCCGAAAGCACATGGAAAGACTTCCATTTTGAACTTCGTAGCTATTTTGAAGCATGGCTAGCAGAATTGAACATAACGAAGATTGAAGAATTAAAAGATCTAATGATCCTGGATCAAATGAAGAAACGTGTTCTTCCCGAAGTCAAGAACCATTTTATTGATGTATGGAGTGAATGAGTTACCCCAAATGATCTAGTGGAGAAATTGGACAGTTATGACAACTTACGCTCTGTAAACCTAAATCTTTCCCCAAAGGTACATAAAAAAAAGTCTATTTACCCAAAAAGAAATCAATATCAATCAACCCGATTTGAACAAAGAGATGATAGACAGGGTCTGCCGTGGATTCCCAGTCAAAATAGGCGGAATCTCGGGGTCCCCAATCAAAGTAGGCGGGATCCAAGCTACAAAGACAGACCCCCCTCTATCATGCTATGGTTGTGGAGCGCCAAGAGTTGTAAAGGAAAAATGTGCGAAATGTAATCCTATGATTCAAGGCAACAGCACTCAATCTCCAACTCTTAATCACATGAACTTTTATAATAACTCAATGGAAAGCCAGCCATCAAGCATTATTGAAATTAGGATTTGTGGTTCCCAAGCAGCAGTGTGTGCTGACACTGGGACTACACATTCGGTTGCCGGAGAAAACTTTACCATTTCCTCAAGAATAATGGACGAAGATTCGAAAATAGAACTGTTGACATGGCCCTAACCGACGGGCATGTACAAAAAACAGATATACTCTCAACGACTGTAGATATTGGTGTGGCAGGAAAAGTTATACCCACGAAACTTATAGTCTTGGAGAATTCCAAGGGAAACCAAACTCTTCTCGGTGCAGATTTTCTGAGAGCCGCAGGTATCATCCTGGATCTTCAGGAGGACTTTGATATTTCTCAGAGGCTCCTCACCAATCGAGTAACTTTATTGGACCTCCGGCTGATATTAAGTATCTCCTGGTTGTACCTATTGCCTCCCATCCTTGTCAACTTCGAGAAAATGAGGGTACCCATCTCTCGGACGAACAACGGACGAAATTCAATTCCCTGCTCAAAAGGTATGAGAAATGTTTCCAACCAGGGGGAGAACCAATTCCTTTCATCGAGCATCGAATCAACACTGGTGATCATCTCCCAGTCGCCGTACCACCGTATAGGATGTCTCCACCTAAAAAAGAAACATTAAAACAAGAAATTGATCGATTCCTTGCTGAAGGAATTATTGAAGAGTGCGAATCCCCACATTCCACCTCCTTAGGAACATATCATGCCTCAGCTCTACGTTCGTACAGTCAAAACATGGAAACGGATACACCACTGCATTCGATTCGCAAAAGAGGCCGACCACCAAAACTTAAATCCCTCTCCTCAGGAACCAATAGACCTCCAGACAATTCAAATTCTGTCTCCTTGCCGGGAAGTCTTCGGAGCCAAAGGGGAAGATTGAAGTACCTCTTTTTTCCCTTGAGCAGAGAACACCCCCTTGTGGCGTTTACAGACCTGCATCCTGAGGTCACCTTTTTCCTATGCGCAACACTTGCGCTAACGCCGAATGCTTTTGGTTGGAAACGGTGGAATCTCTCCACCATACTGTTTACTTTAATTTAATTGTCTATGTGTGCTTGTAAATTTTGTAGTGTAGCTGTGTTTGTGTAGATTAAAAATATTATATTTAAAACCGGGCAGTTCATTAGAAAATCGCAACACACTCACTATATAGAGCAATTTCTTGAATATTATATCTATTAATGAATAATTGTTTAAATTAGGATTTAAAACAGCTATTAAATATTAAGAATATTGTATGTCATTTCAGTTCATATTATTTTAAATGGCAATTTTTTTTTGAGGGGTGGGGAGTTTATTCTGTATATATATATATATATATATATATATATATATATATATATATATATATATATATATATATATACTGGGTATCCCATAAATTTGTAAATACTTTAAAAATTCATAAAAATTGAAGGGCTGGGTATATTTTGCGGTTTGCGAAACTATTATTCTCATGAAGGGGGATTTTTTTATACAGAAAAAAAAAATTCAAAAATTTGTCAATAGAGGGCGCTGCACACAAGCAAATCAATGGAAATATGCAAATTAAAGTCTTATGAAAGGCAGAGTGAGCGATTGACACATCCTTTCAAAAGGTTTGCATAAGGTTTGTATTAAGATGTTGACACTGGTGGATAAAGCACAATTGGTAAAGTTGTTTTATGTCAGCAACGAATCGGCGGCTGAAGCCTTACGAAAGTTTAGGACCCAGGAAAGATTGAAGAAAGGTTCAGGTCCGATCACTCCTGCTGGACTTGTTTCCCTAGTGCGCCGTTTCGAAGAAACTGGAAGTTTGTGTCATCGGCCACGCAGTGGTGCACCTCGTTTAACAACAGTCCGTACCCCCGATGTCTCTTCGCAAATGGACACGCTAAGGGAACAGTCTACAAGTGCAGTCAGCAGCGCACGAGAAGTGGCACGAATAACTGGTATACCAAAGACTTCGGTGTACCGTATCCTTCATGGTGTATTGCAATTGTACTCATACAAATTGCAATCGCCACATCAGCTCTTACCAAATGATACAGCTAATAGATTGGAATTCTCAAATTGGGCTTTGGCGAAAATTGAAGATGATCCGCGATGGCTGCTCAAAATATTGTGGACAGATGAGGCTCATTTTGCTTTGCATGGAGCAGTTAATACCCATAACTGTAGAATATGGGCAAATGAGAATCCACATGCTTACACTGAGAAGCCCCTGTATTCACCACGGGTTACTGTTTGGTGTGGTTTCACTGCATCCATTATTGTAGACCCTTTTTTCTTTGAAAAGCCCTGTAAAAAAGCAGGATGGAAGACATGTTCAGTTAATGGAACAAGTTACTTGGAAATTTTACAGAAGGAAGTGATACCATCCTTATTGGAACTCGATGTCCTTGACACAGTGGCATTCATGCAAGACGGGGCACCTCCTCACATCGACACCGAAGTGAAGGCATTTTTGAGAACTTTTACTGAAGAACGGATAATCAGCCGTCACTTTACACATGAATGGCCCCCACGCTCACCAGATTTAACACCCCTTGATTTTTGGCTATGGGGTTACCTTAAGTCTGGGGTGTACCGCCATAGGCCAACTTCGTTAGTGCAGCTAAAGGAAACCATTCGCCACGAAATCTCATGCATTCATCCGGATATGCTGGATGATGCAGTTACCAGTGTTGTCTCCCGCTTCCAAACTGTTATTTGTGGTGATGGCGGACACATGTACTGTAGTACTGGTGTGAAACGCATGTAAACAATTGCTTGCATGCAAATAAACGTATTTTTCCCGTAGAATTGTATGTTTTGCTTGTGTTTAGCGCCCTCTATCGACAAATTTTTTAACTATTTCTTCTTTTTTTTGTATGAAAAAAAAATCCCCCTTCATGAGAATAACAGTTTCGCAAACCACATTAAAATATACTCATTCCTTCAATTTTTATGAATTTTTAAAGTATTTACAAATTTATGGGACACCCGGTATATATATATATATATATATATATATATATATATAGAGAGAGAGAGAGAGAGAAACAGTTTTGCAATTCCAGGTCAAAATAAATAAATACTATGGGAAAATACATTTCAGAAATATTTTGTTAATTTTAACATTTAACAGTTTTTAAAAATTAGATTTTTTTAAACGTATTTTTTTATTAATTTAAAAAAGGTTTAATTATTCATTCATAAATCTTACTAGGATAATTAAATTTTAAAAAGAAAATAACAATCTGATTCTATAGCATGCAGATTTGGAAGATAATGATAATTTTGTGGTAGCAGCTACTGTATTTTTATTGAAAATAAAACATAAAAAGTCAAGAACCAATTGTAAATTGAAATTGCATTCAAAATAACATGAACTTAATAAGAGAAGATTTAATAACCATGTAACTTTGCCTTTCTTGATACGCCCTGCATAAACAGAAATTTCACTTGCGATGTGGTGTATAGAATTAATATCTCATCCAGAAAAATTAATATCGGAAACAACAAGTTTTGCGTCAAAGAAACTTGATATTTGTAAGCGAAAGCTGTCATATCCAAATAAAGACATTGTCAAGAGTTTTAAACAAATTTTAAAATATTCAATTTTTGTAACATATTTTCAAATATTGCCTTTATATTTGCTTAGAGAATTCTTATTAAGTCAATAGTCTTTAAATTATTTTGTAGAATCAACTTTTTCTGCAAATGTAAATGTTTCAAATTCATTTTGGGAAAAAAAAAAAAAAAAAAAACTATATGTAAAATGATTAAATCATTAAAATTACAGAATAAGTAGTTAGTTAAGTATTCAATACTGTTAATTATAAATTGAAATTTATACCACAGGGTTTTAAAACAACGACATGAGAAAGAATGTAAGGGAAGCGGTAAGCGAAAAGCAACCATCGCTTAGTCTTTTTCCCTTCTCGACTGTTCCAACCCCCCGAACCTTACGAAGGAGAGACTCAAAATATTTCAACACTTGTGGCCTTATATTGTCAAAAACCACCAATGCTCTGCGTATAAAGTTGAGATTTTCTAAAACGGCAATGAGTTAAAATAATGTGAGATTTTTTTATATGAAGAAAAATTCTTCCTTGTAAGCGAAAAATTCAAGAAATAGTTTTTGTAAGGCCTCAATTGCAAAATGATGAGGATGATGAAAAGTACAAAGACGTATTTAGTGAAATCAAAAAATCAGCGATGAAAGCACTGATGGATGTTACTTATTATTATCACTTTATGGATTACTTCTCGAAAAATCTTAGTTCTGTCAGCGACTAATAGGTAGAGTATTTGCACCAAGATATCTGTACCACAGAAACGATGTATCAGGGGTAACAGGAGAAAAGGATTTTAACTGATCATTGTTGCGCCTTGAAAAGGAATGTTCAAAAAGCCAAATACCAAAGAAACACATCAACACATTAGGTGACTTGGAAGTGTCATGTATTCTCGGAAATATACATATTTCTTTCCAATTCAATTTAGATTACAAGTAATAACTGTGGATGATAGTCAAATTACTAACATATTTCAATTCAGTATAATTTTTTTTTATTAGAATCGGGGATTTTTCCTAATGAATCAAAAATTTGAATCTTGCACCTCAGAGAATATAAAAGATTACTAAAGAAAAATGTGTGTACGTGTTTTTGTGTGCTGAAGGGTAGATCACTGAATCTAGAACTAAAAGATTTCGCAAAAACATATATTGGTGAATGGGAATGCGCATCTAGTAGCTACTTTTAATTTCAGTTAATTAAAATTAACTTCGAAAGATTTTTTGGCGTTTTTCCTTTCATAATTTTAAAAAATATTAAAACATAGAGACGAATTTCATACCATCTGAAAATTCAAAACATTAACTTTTCTATGATGCTAATTAATTTTCTTATAATTTTCCTCTAATTTTCGTAATTTTTAAAAAATATTCTATATTTTGCAACAATACTTTTCATCATTGTAATAGAATTCAAATAATTTACATTGTTATTTATTAAAATATTCCTGGAATTTCCCTGCATTGTTGGTAATCAAGACATAAATATATATATTTCATATTAAGTAGGGTTTTTTCAACAAATGGTTTAATTTTGTTCTATAATCATTACAGATAAGGCTATCAAGTTTTTAAGGTATACCACAAAAAAAAAAAAAAAAAAAAAAAAAAACATTATTACACACACACACACAAATTCCGCTGTTCAATGACCTCGCTTGTTATCCCAATATACTTTATAACGAGGTTTTGATTCAGCAAAGCAAGTTACTCAGTTAAACATTAATCTACTGTCGTCTAAGACTAAAGCTGAAATTGTAGATGACAGATAAGAGACAATCGTCAATTATATAGCATAATAAATTGAGCTATGCATGACAACTAAAATAATGCAAGTTACTTGATCACCGAAATTTGAGGGAATCTTTACTGAAAGGACCATTTATGACAATTTCGACGAACCAGTCGGTAGCCAAAAGCGGCAAGATTAAAATAAATTATAGTAACAAATTTTGTGAATTATAGATTTTAGTTCATGTGTCTTAAACGATGTTTGTTTTTATTGGTTATTTTTAATTGTAAAGTATCTTACTATGTCAGTTAATTACGTGTACAAAAAACTTCAGTTTATTCCAGTCCATAATACTGTTACAGAAATTCCTCCACTAAGTCCGTAAAGTCGACGGGTTCACTTGTAGTGGGCGTATGGTGCAACACAGTCCAACAGGCCTCAATAGAAAATAGCGACGTTTATCAACACAAAGGCTGATAAAGGCCACAGACGGCAAAACACTGCAGCACACTTAGAAAAAAGAGCAGCCCACAGGTAGTAATCGGTAGTAAACAACCACAGCACACAAAGCAGACAGACAGAAGTCAGCAGGTGATAATCTACGTAACTATTCTCTCGGTCTCTCCAAACACCTGCAATTCTCCACTGTCTCCTCGCTTTATCTATATTCAACAGCCGACTCACTACTATACGACTGGCTACTTCACACACGACTCGATGCTGCTTCTATAATAAAATGCCAGATTCAGCTCACAGCTCACTTCTCCAACCACTTAACGCTCTTCACTGGACTGATCCAACTAATTCGCCGTTGACTTGCTATACGACTCTATACTACTACAATAGGAGCATATCTCAGTTCCTATTGGTCCTATCGCCGAAATTCGTGAAGATTCCAGTATCATCCAATTTGTCGCCAAGCCTGGGGGTTACTGATCCAGCATTCAATCAGCATCTAATAGAGCTGATCATAAAACGGTCTTTCCGACGATGGAACTAATCATGCTGAGAAGCAACATTACAGAGTCTTAATAATATTAACGATTATTAAAGCAAAAATCAAGGCTTAATACTGAAGCGGAAATAAGTGCATTCAAAGGCGCTTGGCCAATTCTTCTGCAGTCTATTAACAAAGATAATAAATTGACGTTTTAACCTCACATTATTACATCTAAGCAGAAAAAAATTTCTCAGTGACAGTTTTTCACTTATTTTGGATATCCGAATTTTCATGATAATTACAAGTAATAAACATTTTGCCATGTGGAAGGCAGGGAAATGTAAGTGGATACTAAACTTCATTCAAATTTATTTCCAAAATTCTGAATAATTATCAAATATATATATATAAGCATTATTTTATGTTAAGCAGAATGCAGGTGCGACGAGCAGTGAAAAGACTTTGTAATTTTTAAAGTTCGATTTATTCTCTCCGGGAGGCAAGCATGATTATGTACAAGAAGACGCGGACATGGCATGTCCGCCACAGCGCAGCATAAAAGCAGAAGTGGGAAAAGGCAGGAAATAAATTATCCCTCGTCTTATATAACATGAGGTATGGATAGGGAAAATATTTCTTCATAGTGCTAATATATTAATAAGATTATGATGGGGATTTCTGACGCATGTCAATCACAAGTAAGGTAAACACAGGGATCTTTTAAAAAAGAGTGTGCTTACTGGACATTTTTTACCCCTTCAAGCGGAGCGTGAGAATGCGTCGGTGTTTAGCAGATGCAGCAATTTTATAAAGCTTCTTTTGAATTAATTAAGTAGAGAAAGTGGAATTGGATCACGAAATAAGAGAATATTTTTAGAATGAAGTTACTATGGGCTAAATTAAGATAAAACTTTGGAAATTAATTAAATTGAAATTACGTTTAAAATATTATTACAATTTTCCCCCCACCGGAAGACGTGAAAGTATGTCGGGGCCCACGACACGCAACCGTACCTTACATTAGTGGTCAAGTAAGAAAAATTAAAATTTAAAGGCATATTAAAAGTGATACCAAAGTTTCCCTTACCTTCACATTATATAAACATTAATACAGAAATCCCATTCATCATATTATATTAGAAACATAAAAAGAATTATTTTTGTGAAAATAGTATATAAAAACCTTAATAATAAAATATTAAAATTTTAAATGATTTAGTGCACAAATGTATTCTTGTTATTTTTCAGTAGATCCCTTAATTTGGTGAAAATAATCTGACAGGCTTGCTTATATTATTCTTATATTCTAGAAAGTCTGACTCAACAAAATTATTAATTTAGAAATAAAGTATTAAATATAATATCAATATTATGATTTCACCCAAATGAAATATCAGTATTGTTATGATTTTAAGTAAAGTAATTTAGCTGTAAATAAAACACAAGATTCAAAACTTCAGGTAAAAAACTTGGATATGAAAATAATACTTGTAAAATTTGAATGGTTTCATATAAAATTTTTGGAAATGTAAGATTTCTGTTGTTCAAATAAATCATTTGGAAATGGTAATAATAATAATTGCAAAATTTAAAAATATAAAACAAAACACTTGTGAATGAATGTAACAAACACAAGACTCAAAATACTCTTATAATATTTAGGAAATAGAAGAAAAAAAAAGTAATAGAAAAAAATATTTGTATTTTGTAAGAAACAAGTATTTGGACACAGTGATAATAGAGGGCAGCTCAATAACTGTCAGAGGTGCAAAAATTTCCACTGAGGTATTCACTACAATTGTCTAATTATCATGTGCCATTAATTATTAAGTATATAAGAATCTTGGTAAGTTACTTTTTTCGTTCACATGGTCTGCATGCATAATTTTTAAATAATGGATTAGAAAAAATTTAAAAACTCAATATTTTAAATTAAAACTCATAATATTTTGAATAATAATATAAAAAGGTTATTTGCAATTATATTATAATAGAAAAATGCAATTTAAGATCATATCAAAAGTACAGAATATAAATTTTGAATTTCACTCGTTGAGTCAGCTGATGGATCATTTTTTTATAAACACTGATCACTTTTTGAAGAATAATCACTTTTTTAATTAATCACATAATGCAATTTTGAGCACTGGAACTGGAACTGGAGACTACGGTAGGTGACGGAAAGCTATTTTTATATTGAGATGATAATATAACACACAAGTGATATTTTTGAAATCTGGTTGATTCAATTTGGCACTGGAGACCACTGACGAGTAAAACAGGCGAGTATTATATTGAGGTGATGATATAACAAGGAAATGACGTCGAGATCGGGATTATTCAGAAAGGTAAGGAGCCAGAAATTTTTTATGATGACAAGGAGTTTTAATTTCCATTTTTGAATGATTTAAAGATAATTCTTTTGATAGTTTTCTGCATATGTTAAAAGATTTTTTAAAGAAAATAGAACATTACAAAATAATTACAAAATTTTATTATTATTACAAAATGCAATGAATAGTTAAAAGATGAAATAATAATTTCAATATTGGTGTTTGCTACCAATTTATTTTTTGTATTAATTTTATACAAAAAGATGATTATAAAAGTTTAAAACTTATTTAAAGTAGTATGTCGCAAACTACAGTCCACATAGTGAAAATCCTTGAAGGGACATGTACATGTTGGTGTAGGTGTTTCATACACCGGTATATGTTTTCTAATTTCTGGTAGAAACTTTCTGCCTACTGTAGGAACAGATGCATGTGACTGTTCACCTGATGTTGCAGGACTTTTATAACATGAATTATTTGTAGTTTCTAAGAATGTTCCTTTACAAGCTTCTAAATAATCAATAAATTCTCTTATTGATTTACTTGCTTCATCATTTAACCTTGTCTGCTTCGCAGTGCAGAGTTTACAAATTTCCGTTGGAGGTATAGGTAATTGCGCAAATTTTTTATTCGCTTCGTTAATCTCTATTAGTTTTTTCACTAACTTTTCCACTTCTGAAATTATCTTTGCAGAATTAAGTGGTTCTTTAGCTGGTGTTGCAATTGATGTTGAAGGGCTTTCATTACATAATTCGCTACGTACTGGTGATAGTTCATATCTTTTACAAGCTTCTAAATAATCAATAAATTCTATTATCGATTTACTTGCTTCATCATTTAAATTTCTCTGCTCCGCAGTGCTTATTTTTTGATTTTGCGCTGGAGGTAGATGTAATAGTGCAATTTTTTTATTATCGTTGTTATTCTTTAGTTTTTTCAATATTTTTTCTATATCTGAAATTATCTTTGCAGAAATAAGTGGTTCTTCAGTTGGTGCTGCAACTGATGTTGAAGGGCTTTTATTACATAGTCTATCTCTAGCTTCTTCTACCAACTCTTTTTTTACTGTAGATGCATTTGATTGTTCAATGGATGGTGCGCTGTTTTTATCTTGATACATATCTTCAGCTTCTTCTACCAACTCTTTTTTTACTGTAGATGCATTTGATTGTTCAATGGATGGTGCGCTGTTTTTATCTTGATACATATCTTCAGTTTCTTCTATCAACTCTTTTTTTACTGTAGATGCATTTAATTGTTCAATGGATGGTGCGCTGTTTTTATCTTGATACATATCTTCAGCTTCTTCTACCAACTCTTTTTTTACTGTAGATGCATTTAATTGTTCAATGGATGGTGTGCTGTTTTTATCTTGATACATATCTTCAGCTTCTTCTACCAACTCTTTTTTTACTGTAGATGCATTTAATTGTTCAATGGATGGTGTGCTGTTTTTATCTTGATACATATCTTCAGCTTCTTCTACCAACTCTTTTTTTACTGTAGATGCATTTGATTGTTCAATGGATGGTGCGCTGTTTTTATCTTGATACATATCTTCAGCTTCTTCTAGGAACTCTGATTTAACTGTAGGAGGAGATCCATAGGATTGTTCAATTAATGTAAGACCAGGGATGACTGTAGGTGCAATCCCATCCTAAAGGAAAGAAAAGGGATAAATCAGTGCTGTGCATTTAAATGATATAAAGATAAGCAAAGATGAAAAAAGCTTTTCCTTCAAAAGAGGGTTATTCATTAAAAGTTTTTCCAGTTGCTTAATTTGTCTTCCATTCTCCACTCACATTAAGACTGATATGTACTAAAATTATATAATTGCAAGTTTTACTACCAAGCTACTAATAAAAATCCAACTTTTTGAAAGTTAAATAATTATAAATATGTCAGGGTTTTTTTTTTCAATTAAAAATACAAGTGCAAAAACATTTCAAATGATGAATCTGCAAATAGTGCAATTGATACAAAGAAAATGCAGCGTTTAGAAATCTTAAACCAACTATTTCATGAAACTAATTTTTAATAACACATATATGAAGTTTAGAAAGATATAAAGAAAGAATTTTGTAATAGTCAAAATATTTTGCCAAAACACTTTGATGAATCTTCATATTTCAGACTTCCCAAAACCTGAATGTTTACCCATCAGTCTCTCAGTAAATACAACAACTGAAACATAAAATGGCTTATGCAGTATGAGGTATTTTTACCAGTTTTGGATGAAATAGGTCTGTTCGCTCAGTCGTTTGTGAGCACATGAAAGTAATGATTTTAAAAATGCAAAATGCTAGATGGAAAAAATTTAGCATGTGACTTTATTATCAGAATGGTAGACATGTGGCTATCAACAAATCAAGTTAAATTCATCAACAGACTGACAGTATGTTGACCTGTATATGTGTGTGTAAGCGAATATGATTACTTCAAAAAAGATCAATAAGATAAATGAAATTTACTTATGCCTAATAAATATCAAAGTTTCCACCCAATCAGTTAAAAGGGGAGACATATCAAATCTAGATTCAATTTCTCCCATAATACTAATACTATAGTATTATGGGAGAACTGCATGTCTCTTTATCACAAGTGGAATGTGGATGAACATGTAGCATCTTTTAATTAGCATCTTCAAATTAATATATGTTTTAAAGCAATCGTTTTTTAGCATCTTATGATAAGAACAGCATCACCTTTTGGCCAACTTTTTAACTATTTTTTTTTTTTTTCCACAAGCAAAATTCCCAATACTTAATTCATAATCATGTGAAAAATCGGGTCATTCTGACTAGCAATTCTTTTTTTAATGGTCTTTTGAGTGTGATTTTAATCGTCTTATATGTAAGAATAATATATAGAACAGGCAAAATTTATTACATGGAAGCAAATGTGCAATAAAACCCAACTAAATAAAAGAATAATCTAATAATGTATCACATAATAACAGATGAGGAGCTTAAAGCATTACTGAATTTCATGGAACGATATTGCTAAGTGTATGTGATGCTAATGGTTAAGTGTTAACTGAAAAAAGTCAGAATTTTTGTGCATGTCACTGTGATTCCTTTTTCTTCTTTATAAAAATTATTTTATTAAATTTTTGGTTAAATTAATTTTTTTGTTAATATTTTATGGTGTTTCTTAAATCTAATCTAATTTGAAATCTAATTTGAAATAGCTTAAAGAAGAAAAATTATTATTAGTGATATATTTATCTTCTTACTTTGCTTCAATAATTCAATATATTGACCTCTTTCCAAATATATTTGTATTATTAAAAACTTAAATAATAGTTCTAGCATAAACCAGCAAGAATGTTTTCTTGACATTCTCGTATACTGGCATTATATAGCATATCCCATACTGTTTATATCCGTGTTTAATATGACCTCTATTATGGAAGGATTGGACTCTGTGAAGCTTTTTCACAAGAATGGTGACTGTGCGGCAATTGCATTGAAGTATTTCCAGACATTAACTCTCTCAGCGTCAAATTCTAGATATCTTTGCGAATTTTATTTTTTCCTTTAAAACGGCAAACCCAAGATATCTTGGGTAAAGAAAGTCACTTAAAAATGTCAGAACAGAGGTTTTCCTATTACCGATTTTTCACTTTCTCCAGATTTCCTGTCGTGGGTATAATGATTGAGAATGGCTATAATCAGTTGAAGGTCAATGATTCATAGACCGTCAGTGGGACTTAGGATAAGATAAGTCTATCTTTGAACTCATGATGCATTCAGCAGCGTACTCTGCGTCGTGGTGATTTGATTTGGAGAGTAACTGTGTATCTAAAATAAATCTTAATTAACGAGCATAAAATCGAATGTATGCAAAAATAAACTTCGTATTACACATACACGCACTATAATTAGCCAGATATATATGATTTTGGAACTTCAAAGTTAAGAAATGTAGTTAATTTAAAAATCAAATAAAAGAAATGTAAAACGAATAATTAAAAGTTGACACCTTTCTCTTATATAGATTTCTTTTATTTGAGACTAAAAATTTAAATTGCTTTTGTAATTTAAGATTTAATATAATGCACAAAACATAAAAGATTTACTTAACACATGAGTATGTTTATATTTTTTAATAAAATCATTTTCTTAGTTTCCATTGATTAGTGTATTTCAAACAATAACCCCCAAAATGCATATAGCCAAGATGAAATGTTTTATTCTGAAAATATTAATACTGATTATATTATATATATATTTTTTTACAATGCCATTATCAGTGTATGAAAATTTGAAAGCCTGCCTATTTCTTTGAGCCTTATACAATTCCAATTTCTTGACGAATTCAAACGAAATTTGACACAGATATTTCTTAGCACCTGGTAAATCTGCTAAATAATTAAAAAGTTTCTACATCTTTCTAAAAGGGGCAAAAGAATTAAAAAACTATGCAATTTTCCGCCATAACTTCTGAACAAATCTTTGCAAAAAATATTCTTAAAATTGAAATAATAATAATAATAATAATAATAAGCGTATTTCAGTAATGTCAATTTGATTACCATATAATCATCCGTCGATTTTTAATAAATTACAAAAAGTTAATTTTCGCTCACTCTCTCTCTCTCTTCACTGAGTAGTTATGTCTACCATTCGACGCTCTTACTGATTTTAAAATTAAATTGTTTCAGACACTGTCATTTTAAAATTACCTAAATTAAATTACTTATTATCAAAAATAAAAGAAAATTCTAATATGCACGTAGAGTAATTTCTTATACAGCATCTTTTAAAATTGGTGTTCTGTTTTTTAATTGTCTAAGCCGATTTTGTTTCTCTCTTTCTCTTTATTTTATTATTATTATTATTATTATTATTATTTTACTTTAGCAATTTTGATGTATATATTTGACATGTCTTAAACTTTTGTTGCTGTTGTGCTTTTTTTCTTCTTTTTGTTTGAGTTCGTTGAATAACATTTTATTTCACTTGACAACTTTGTCAGTATCATATTTTATTGCACTAGATTTAAAACCATACCTTTCAATATGTAACGACACCATAATATGTAGACTTTTTTTAAATTGCACATCATCAGACTCAAAATCTAAAAGAAAGGACTCTGAAAACTTGCTTAAATACTGTATCATGTAAATTTGAACAATAATGTGATAGGAATAGAAAGGAGACAAGGATCATAAAACCTGCAGCAAGCCAAGAATATTTTTACAAAAACAAACATATAAAAACAATTAAAAATCGTTTCTAAATTCCGTTTATTTAAATGCATGTTAACATTATTCAACATGCATATTACACTTTAATCTGTGAAAATTATTTGTTTTGTATATTATCTGCATTGTATATTCTGGAATTATATATTCAGTAGCAATTTATATTAAAAATTCGAGTAGTTATTCTTTTACATAATTAAATCAGAGATCATTATCTGACATTAAAAAGCTTTGAGTTTGCCTTGTCTTGGCATTATTCATCTCCTAAAGTAAAAACTAATCTTCTAAAAACCAATATATATATCTAGCAATTAAATGTTTTATCAAAGGCCAGTTACATGTTACAAGATGGTAAAACCAGCGTTGCCTGGAACTAAAACTCTTACATGTGTCATTTTTAAAATTCCTTTATTGTTTGCAATCCTGTATATTTACAATGTTAATAAGACAAAACCTTTTATTGTCTCAGCAGTTTTTTTTTTTTTAAATTAAAGTGTCAATTGAAGCAGACAGCTATAAAAATCAGCGACATCCGAGTTTCTCGATAAGTTTGAAATAATCGTTATATTAGTTCTACAAACTGCTAAATTATAAGAACATTTAAGAAACTATCAATTACTCAGTTTTCATCGTTAAGAATCTTGAAAATAAACTGAATCAAAAGTTTTTCCTATTCATCTCGGCAAGCTGGAAGGCAAAGACAGATTTCTTTAGAGTTTCTACTTTCAAATTAATTTAGATAAAAATGAAAGAAAAATAAGAGTTTAATTTGTTACTAAAACTGGCATAAATTTTGATGTTAGAAACAATCAAACTTAGGGCTTGAAAATAACTGTTTATGGTGCACCATTTTGCATGAAGACAGTAGTCTCTAAACATTCTCGTTCTTGTAACGCAGGAATGACTTGCTGCTGAAGAAGGTCACGGCAACGGGCCCCCGTAATGGAAAACCTTTGATTGCCATGAGGAGTGTTCTCCTCAAAAAAAAAGAAAAAAAGACCAAGTATGAAATTAGCAGTAAAACCACACCATACAGTCATGTAATCAGGATGTAGAGACTGTTCATGCACATCATTAGGACTTGCAGTACCCCATATGCGACAGTTCTGAGTATTAACTGCTCCGATTAGGGTAAAATGAGCCTCGTTCGACCATAAAATGTTCCAAGGCCATGAATTGTCAACGGCTATTCTGGCTAAAAAAATTCTAGCAAATTGATTTCGTTTCTACGGGTCTGCAGGATTCAGCACTTGCACATGATGGATCTTGTATACCACTTTACAATGGGTCGAAGAACCTTTCGTACTGTAGACCAAGGAAGGGACAAATCATGTGCCACCGCTTGAGCACTTGATGAAGAATATTGCGAATCAGACGCTCTTTCGACCACGGCAAGAGCGATTTCTTCAGTAGTTTCATTTGAAATACGTTTTCCTTTTCTTTCTTGTACCACGCCCAACTCTCTAGTCTCTTCAAATTTAATAATCATCTTTTTCAAAGACTGCCTGGACATAGGCCATTTCCGTAAGTCTTTGAAGCGCCGATATTCTCGCAGTGCAGCTGACAAATTACTGCTGTTCTGATAAAAACAAATTTATCAGTAAAGCTCTTCCTTTCTTCTCTAACGGCATGCCGAAGAATGATTTTGCGGCAGTGAGTACTTACTGGCTTTATAAATTACTCTAAATTTGCATAACGGCCTTTGACGTACATGAAAACCGCCATCTATCGGCCGAAATTTAAATTATTTTTTATTGCAGATTTCTTTTCCCCATGATCCATACAACCTAAATATGAAGTTTCTTCGACATCCTTCCACTAGAGCGGACACTACGTAGGTCTAAACAGGGTAACTTTAA
The DNA here is from genome assembly GCF_947563725.1 of Argiope bruennichi. Lineage (NCBI taxonomy): Eukaryota > Metazoa > Arthropoda > Arachnida > Araneae > Araneidae > Argiope > Argiope bruennichi. Next base: position 111,514,991 of record NC_079163.1, on the reverse strand, counting down.
TTATAACCACCCTGTATGTATATTATATATATATATATATACACGCAAGAAAAAAGCAATACTGGTAAAAGCAGGTCAACATTTTAAAAACGCATCTGCTTTCAAAGAAACATACATAATAATAATGCAATGGTAAAAGAAGGTAAAAAATATATGCCATTAAAAGATGATGCTGAAAATTGCCATTCATGCTTTATTCGTTGCCTACGCGATTTCGAGCTTCAAAACCTCCTAACCAAAAACCACATCATGTTCTCATATGATAAAAACAAAATAAAAGCATACATTTAATTTGCAGCAATTAGAAGCATAACAAAAAAATTATTATCGCTTTTTTTGTTTGTTTTTTGCCTAAGTTTTTTGAAGTGTTTTCAGCATGAATTAACTGAAAAATGATCATTGATTTCCACACAAACTTGTTTCATGAAGCTATAAAGCATTAACAATCTCTTCTGAGAATATTTGAAGTACTGTTATCTTATAAAGCAAAAATTCTACGCGATAAGCAACAAACGCCCTTCGAAAGTTCAGGTTGAATAGCATCCCCACGGTGAGCAAAATTTTCAGCAAGGGAAAGCATTTCCTTTATCCAAACTGTGACACTTTTTAGAGTAATCCTTAGGGCGTTTAGGCGCGTGACTGTTTCTTTAAGCATAGCAGTCTGCGTATATTCCGACAAGAGGGTTAAAGAATTTAAGAAACGGTATTGCTCCGATGACTGCATTTGATCCGATAATTTATATATTCGTATGGGCGGGATCATTTGACGTGAAATACGGCAAAGGGTGGAAAGCAATAGTTTCGACCTTAATCAGTAGAGGATTTAATTATAACACTGCAAGAAGTGTAAAGTAGTGCTTTCTGAATGACCAGTGGGAATTTCTCGAACTTTAGACATGCCTAGGGATTGCAATACCGGTATACCGAATACCGGTATTTTGAGCCATTTGTACAATTTCGTAATACCGGTATTCACAAGTTTAAATACCGGTTTTTCGGTATTTACTAGAAATTTTTAAAATTGTCTCCCCTATATGTTCAGGTATCGCGAACATAGCATAATAGTATACGTTTTTGTTTTTATGTCTCCCTAATGGGCGAAATTAATTAGCCAATTAATGGCTTAAATCTAAATTAGCGAAACATGGATTATCCCTGAAAGAAAATATTGTATCCATAACGACTGATGGGGCAACAATTATGAAAAAAGTTGGAAAGTTGATTGGTGCAAATCAGAAGTTGTGCTATGCACATGGAATTCAATTAGGAGTAATAGATGTATTATAGCAAAAAAATAAAGAGCAGAAGAATCCAAATATTGTGGATATAGAAATTTCTGATTCCAACTTTGAAGAGAGTAAGAGTGAGAGTGATATTGACAATGAAGATAATGACAATGTAATTGTTGAAAAAGATATTGCTAATGAGGATGAAATATTAACCCATCAAGAATTTCTTCCTATAATTTATAAAGTTCGAAAAATTGTTAAGATATTTAAACGTTCCCCTACAAAAAATGCCATATTACAAAAATATATACTAACTAAAAATAAAACAGAATATATGTTAATATTAGATTTTAAAACACGTTGGAGCAGTTTACTCCTAGTGATGAAACGATTTTTGAAACTGAGAAATCCAATCCAAAAAGCAATAATCGACTTAAACCTGTAAATTAATTTTTCAGATAGTGAATTCGACTTAATATCCAGAACTATATCAGCTCTACTTCCAATAAAACTGACTATTGAGGCATTATGTCCGAGAGATCCTAATTTATTAACAACTAATGTAACAATAAATTTCATGTTGCAGTCACTGAAAGAACAGTACACATCACTATCTGAAGAATTACATATTACATTGAAAAATCGCATAGAAGACAGGCATACCGAAATAAAAAATGTCTTATGGCATTTACATAATTATAATGATTTTAAAAATGAAAAAGAAGAAAAGAAAATAACCAATTCAAATCTGATTAAATTTAGAGTAAATTTTCTTAAAATTTTTTACCCACAAACCTATCCACAATCAGAAGAATTCAGTTCAATTATCGAAGATTATGATGTCACTACTGTCGATAGTGAAAAGGAATTGTCTCTTGAACAAAAATTAGAATTAGCGATAAATGAAAAAAATTTCAACGAACCAAAATACAATACAGAAATCAGCTATATCCAAAACCATACGACGAGAAATCGATTTGTTTGAAGATGAGTATTTAGAGGTAAATACTTGGAAAAAGTATATCGCGCATTGCTAACAATACCACCAACTAGCGTAGATGCCGAAAGAGCGTTTTCGACAGCTGGTAATTTTTACACAAAATTACTTTTCAGGCTTAATGACAGTACAACTGATGATTAGGTTTTTTAAGATCACATTTCAAAAATTTGTAATAGTATCACAGTCTGAATACTGATATTTACACTTTTTTGTGATTATATACTGTTATAATTTATAAGTTACAAATTAGTTTTTGTGATATTTACACTTTCTAACAAAACTGGCAAATAAAACAAAGAAACACCTGTGTTTTCTTCCTTTTTCTAAAATTTCTAATACCGGTATTAAAACCGGTATCCCGGGATTAATATTTAAAAAATACCGAATACCGGTATTGAAATTTTGGTCCGGTATTGCAATCCCTAGACATGCCTGATGGCACAATTCGTCAAATTTTACGAAACATCCTACAATGCTACCCTTTGAAATTCAGGATTATTTTGAGCCGACCACCCAAAAAGAGAAGTTACGGGCCCTGCAATTCCTTATTCGAATGGAAATCGACAATACAAAGCCATGGACCATTTTGTACACGGACGAAGCCCATCTCTACCTCCATGATTCGGTCAATACTCACAATTGCTGAATATGGGCATGCAAAAATCAGCTCGAATTGCAACCACTGCCTCTTCATTCTCAAAATGTCACTGCGTGATTCGAGTTCATGACAGCATTTATCACTGGCATCTTCTTTTTTTTGAAGTGACTGGTCTTTTGCGTCTGTAACCTGTACAGTCAATGGGCAATCTCTTTTGCTCAACCAACTCATTTCAGGGCTGCAACAGCGCGAATGTGTGAATAGAACAGTTTTTATGTCAGACGGCGCTCCTCTGCAGACTGCAACATTAGTGAAGCAGCTGTTGAATCCGCAATTTGGAAAAGCCCGAATTATCAGTCATCACTTCCCAACAGCCTGGTTACCACAATCACTTGACCTGAGCCCTTGTGATTTCTGACTGTTTGATTACCTAAAAATCGTTGCCTACAAAAATCTGATTGTGATCTTAGGTGAACTGAAAACGCACGTTATGCAGCATATCAACAGTATCACCACTGAAACCATCTGATCTGTTATGAACATGATGTTTTGGCTTTCAGCTTGTCGGAAAAAATGGTAGACAGTAGAGTGAATATTTCCTAAGGAAGTTGTTGTTGACTTCCTTTTCTTGATAATTTCATCAGTCTTTGCTTTTTCTAGTTTTTGGCTCGTGAACAATTAACACTTCTTTTTTTCCCCCAAGCCATTGTGGTCCTACCTTGTCGTGGTGGAAGGGCTTTGAATAAAGAATATCATGTCTTTAAAATAACATCTTATTGCTATACTTTAGAACTTTTTTTTCTTTCTCAAAAACGTATTTTCATTACTTTATGTTCTCAGATGAAAAATCAGGTCATTTTGACTAGTGGTTCTTGAAAAAAAAATAAAACTTTTGAAAATTCATCTTTAATTGTAATCACCCTGTATTTTATGCCATCAATAGCAAATAGCCAGATTTTGATCTCATCAATCTCAATCACACAGACTAACTTTTTGGCCATTCAGTTTGAATGCGCCTTTGCCGAGATTAAACTTTTCAATCTTTGTATTGATTTTTAAAATGTTTTGTTTAAGTTGAATTCTTGAATTTAGACCGACTTCCTGCAATCTGCATCAAATGCTCCTTACTCTTAACGTCACAATACCTTATGCCGTTTCACATTGTAAACTCCCTAATGATTTTCGTCTATCATGTAAACACAATCCTTTAATTATTCCATCATCACTTGGTATTGCACACCTTTTCTTGTCTTTACCAGTTGGGTTGAGTTTCTATACTCCTTCCACAATTACGAAAGACTTGTTAGATTTCCATCAATTTTCTTTCTTATTTTAATATAACTAATGCCTTCTTCATGTAATAGCAAAACTTCAGATCAATTTTTTTTTTTACCACTCAACTCTATGTTTTTACTTTTATCATTTTTACTTCTCACAAAATGGAAAAGTACGAAAAAAAATGTTAATAACTTGATGGTAATTACAAAAAACATGGAAAAACGACCTCCTCTGAGTTCCAAAATATGGTTTTGCATTTGGTAAATTCTACTAATAATAAGATACCACTTTATTGTCTGTTTAAAAAATTGTGTTCATTGGCTACATTCAAATGAAGAAAAGCTAACTCTTATCAACTGAAGCAGCATGTTTCTTTCTTCAGGTTATTTTGCTATAACTTAAAAAATGCAAAGTAAACATAATTTAATTAATCACTTTCTTGTATAAATTATCCTTCATATGGTATATAGCTTTAAGTTATTCTGCAAATACTACCGCTGTTATAAGAATTAGAATTTCCAAAATGCACTTTACCTAAAAGTTTCACACTTCTCGCCAATTCTGTAATAAATTCAAATAGAAAATTTCACTTTTTTTTTCTTCTTTTCTTTGAGCTGATAGAACATCATTAGGAAAAAATTTAAATTTCTTGATAATAGTTTTCATAAAAGATCTTTTTCGTTTTTAAATGCAAAGAATACTCATTTAACATTAAAACTGAAGAAAATTAAAGAAACACAATTTAAATTAAATCATGAAAATTAAGAAAACAAATCTTGTCACAGAACCACAAAATCTTCAAACAATAAAACAAGCATGCAACTGGCTTTCAACTTTTTTTTTTTTTTTTTTTTTTTTTTTAAGAAATCGGGCATGTTTAAGTAATTTCATAAACTGAACAAATAACAGAAGTAGCTTACTCTTTTCAAATCTTCAGCCTTTTTCTCTTTGATACGCATAGATAATACAGTAGCCTTATAAGCAATATCTGTCAGCAAATTAAAATCTTTCTCTGTGACCTCCAAGGTATCCTGTAAAAACATAATGAGAAATTAGAGACAGTAAAAATTAAAATAAAATATAAAAAATATATACTCAATTAATAATAGTCCTGAAAATTACATACTTTTTTTCTTTCAAATTTAGTTTTTTACAAACATGGAAAACTTTCAACTTCTTCAGAAAACCACCGATTTTTAATCAATCAATACCAAGTGCCACAAAGTTTTCCAAAAATTTCATTTAAAGCATGATTTTAACATCGATACAGGCAAAAACTTAATATTCATTCACTCTAAAATTGCAAGTTTTCAAAATATGAGTAACAATCTAAAGAAATAAAATAAAATATTAAGGAATTAAAATATTTCAAGTGATACCGCAATGTACACAGAATATAAATTAGGAGAGGGCTTATTTAATTTTGGGTGATGGGAGGATAATGGTAGAGAATTTTGATGGCAAATCCGATCTAATCAGATAAAGAGATATTCTGAAAAAATAAAAATTGTCTTTATAGTTTCCAAATATTTAGTAAGTTTCAAAAAAAAAAAAATCTTCTCCATCTATGAAGGAGGAAGGAAGGGGGGGGGGAATCAAAAATACAACATATCACCATTTACATGATCATAAAATTTAGTTTTACAAACATAGCTGAATATAATCATGCTAAAATCAAGACAAATAAATTGAAATCAGCAATTACATTCTGTAAAATATTTTCTTCTGCCATGTTAACAGAAAATTACAATGGAATCAATTGATATGGTGAAAGATAATAGCATTCTTGAAATGTTGCAATGTTTAATGCCAAGTTCAAGCTCAGAAAAATTTCAATAGCCAATTTGTATAAACCACAGCTACTACATGAATTTTTTTCCCCCAGAAACTTTTAGCAAAAATCAGCAACAGTAAAAATTCACTTAATTAAAGTTGCATTCACAATCCAAAATGAAAAAAACTCTTTCATTTTTAACCAACATAAGTGCAGTATTTTTCTGTCCTAGACAATGTTGCAAAATATTTTGTTCCAATTATCTTGAACTAAAAATAGATATTAAATACTAAAAAAACACTTTGATATCTCTGGCCAATAACTAATAATTGCTGTCTATAAATAAACTCTAATCTAGCTTTTATGCAAGGTATACAAATAATAATTTACAGTTATAGAATTTAAAAAACTACCAACTCTTCTGGAATTAGTACTGGGTTATATTTCTTAGAAAAAATAACTTTAAGAAACTTATCTAAAAACTTCATTTTTTGTAAGTAAAATTTCCATTTTGTTAACTTAAACCAATATCTAAATACATAATATTATCTCTATATATTTCATTAATTTTATGTTGCGATAAGATTTAATTCAAAGAAATAAAATATACCATTCTCTGAGATGCTAGACGTAAAAATCTTTTCGGAGACATTTCATCGACACAGTGTACGTGTGCAGCTATATTATTTGTTTCAGCTGGAACTGCAACAGACGCAGATACATCCATATTTGTTTCAGCTGGAACTGCAGCAGACGCAGATACATCCATATTTGTTTCAGCTGGAACTGCAACAGACGGAGATACATCCATATTTGTTTCAGCTGGAAATGCAACAGACGCAGATACATCCATATTTGTTTCAGCTGGAAATGCAACAGACGCAGATACATCCATATTTGTTTCAGCTGGAAATGCAACAGACGCAGATACATTCATATTTGTTCTGGCAGTTGCTGAAGTCATTCCAAAACTTTTCCTTTGATTGAGAATTACTTGAAGATAATCATAATCTTTTCCTTCATTAGTAGAAAGCTGAGTATGACTGAAAGAGAAATCTGTAAGTTAAATTATAAAGATTAAAAATCCCTGAGTAATCCCTATAATTGGATAATATAGGTAAAACCTAACAATATCTCTAAATTTCCACACTATCATGAGAATATTTTTTAAGATATTATATAAACTTTTAAGTGTGTGAATCTTTAAACAGTTACTGAAAAATACTTTGATATGCAGCAGGATATGATATCCTAACTATAAATAATGTCAATTTATACTGTAATCATTGTTAATATACTTAATTGACTGGGTAATGTGTCTATATTAATTTACTTTGCTCAAATTTTTAAAATAACTCAATTAAAAACATATCTCAATTTAGATTAAAATATTGAGACAGAATTGGTTTCCATGTAATCTATACAATGAAAAAAAAATTTATTTTCATTGCTATTCTTTGCAATCAGATCATGACTAACAATTGTTCCCTGGAAAGGGATAATTAAAACCATAACTTGGTTGTAGTTTTAATTTTTAAATTTGAATTAAAATTTAATATAAAATATCAAAATAAGAGGTAATATCTTATACTACAAAATGTAATAGATGCACCTGTTATATATTTTAATTTTATTTCGTTTCTTTTTAAAAATTCTGTTACTGTAGTATAAATGCAATGATAATATTATTCACCAACAGATACATATCAGAATTTCTCTAAAATATCAATTAACAGTGAACTTAAATTAGAAATTAGGAAATAAAATCTCAAATTTACAAGAAAAAGAGTATAAAAAATTATTTATTAATGCAAATCATTAGGAAATAAATTTGTTTCACTTCAAAGAAAATTATCTAGGAAAACTGACAGGAGTAGATCAAGGTTTAAGCGGCTTGAGAATATACTCCTTGCTTGATGAATACAGCTTTATTGATACTTCTCAATTTTTACTACAAAACTGCCTGGCAGTTTGTCGCCAATATGGCAACCCAACGGAACACTCTTCTAGCAACCCCAAGCTGTTTTGTTTACTACATTTTAATGGTTGAGTTATACATGAACTACAACTATTTTATGAAAAATGTTAATTTAAAAATAATATCAATTAATGATTTTAAGTTTTTTGACACTGCAGTTTTATTTTTAATTGTCAGAATGCATTTTAAAAAATCGTCCGAATTCTTACTTTACGAAATCGTCAGCATTCGTTGTTTAAAAATCATCTGCAATGGAATTCTTCGCAGTTCTCGTAATTCTTCTGGTGCTCTAATGGTTGGTTCTCTTGATAATTTGTTGTATCGGCACTTGTGCAAGAATGGATGTCTGTTGAATGGGACATCATTAAATATTTTGAATCTGCAGAATGGATGAAGGGTGAGTGAAATATATATTTACGAGTTGAGGAAGTTAGAAAAGCATGTTGGTTTCTATGTACTTCTCCAGTTATCCACACAGTCATTATGTTCAATGTGCTAGAGAAGCTACTAGGTTCCCATTCCCGTCGCCAGTGAAGCCATAGAATGTTTTTTGTTTTTTTTAAGTTAAAAAATTCTGCCCAGAGCCTTCTTCAGATGCCGACAGGCATTGCGTGTTCTAAATTTTGCTCTTTTCACCATAGACCGGAGTAACTGGTTTGGAAAACTTCTCCAAAATTGTTAAGATAAGCAGAGATAATGATCCCAAAGTTTAAAAATAATTAAAATAAAAATCTCAGATACAGATGAAATAAATCTCAGATTAAAATAAAAATTACAATACTTATCACTAAAGATAATACTTTTAATGCATAAAGTGGTAACCATAGCTGTTTCACAGAAGTGATTGTTTATTTTGTCCGCCATTTTTATTAGTGACTTGGCATAGCAAGGGACACATTAAACTCTACTTTTACCGCCAATCTTATTCTTATTTTACCTATTTAAAATTACTAGACAATGACAAGGTACTAGGTTTTTACTTATAAGAAGTTTTTGTATTTTGTATTACATAATCAATATTAATGGAAAAGCTGCATGTCCCACAGTGTAGTGGATTCAACTCTAACCGGTATAGTAGCTATTACATTTAAATAATGAACAGGAGAAGCTTGATTGCTTCATTTGGTAGATTTAATATTTAAAATCATTCCTAAGAATTTCTAGCAAAATAAGTATACTGTTCAATATTGTTGACTATTTATAGAGTTTTATGGAATTTATTGTATAAAATGAACATATGGTATAAATAATGCAAGTGACAAGAAAAATATTGAAGGTAATTATAATCAAAAGCAGAAATGTAAAGGAATTAGTTGTATATTTTGTTAAAAATCAACAGCATCTACCTGCATTTAGCATGTTGTTCCAAATTTGAGTTGGAGATGCCTCGGTACTTTGAACCTCTTCTAAAGAATGCAGAATTAGTTTCATAATTTTTCTGTTTGTATTCTTCAGAATAATTTGGTTCTTTGAACATTTTTCTTCTAATTCCCCTTCCACCAGGAAGAGAGATCCTTTGCCTTCTCATTCTATCAAAAAGATTAATTGCTGATTATACTCATGTAAAAATTGGCAAACACAAAGAAGTCGTCAACAATGAAACCAATAACTTAAATCACTTTATATAGCTACAAAACTATCATTAAAAGTCCAATTGTCTATACTGCTAGAGACTCGAACACTAAAAACTCTTCAAAATTCAATTCAAATTTTTGAGATTTTTCAAAATTTGAATTCATAAATTTTTTTCTAATTATCATCACGGCACCCTATTTAGTAAAATTTTTACCTTTTTATAAACATACATAAAATGCTACAATAGTTTGCACGTAAAAAAAAAATCCAAACTGTTGAATACATATCTTTTAAATTTTGTAAATTTTTAATGAAATAATAAAGTTTTAATGAAGTTAAAGATAAACATTTTAATAGAAGTTTTATGGCAATTAATTCAATAACTTTTTTACAAATCCAAAAGTATAATAAATATAATTATCAGCTACAACATCAGACAATGCCAGTAAACTAACAATAAGACATATTGAAACAAATTGTATTATTTTAGCAAAATGGATATGTTTCTTAAAATCTGTATTAATAAAAGTGAAATGCATAAAAAGTTCTTAACCCTACAGAGATTCAAATTATTAAATACTGGTGCATCAAATTTTGGTCATAAATATTATAAGTACAAGGAAGATGTTTGTGACAATTGACCAAATATTTTTTATTAATTATAAATTATATTCCATGTATAGAAAAGATCTTTTTTTAGTGTTGACATTCCTTTGGAATAAAAAATAACATGCATATTTTATTTATTACATTTTTTAGAGTTGAGATTGCCAACTTACAATGCTCGATCAAATTTTGCATTTTTCTTTAATAAATTAATAATAAGAAAAACTAGTTTTCAACAGTTTTTAAAAATTACTCCGTTGATATACACATTCACAAAGGTAGAAGATAAGAAGATTTTAACAGGATTCTTACATTTTCAAATGAAAAAAAAAAAAAAATCATGAACCTTTTTATAAATATCCAAGGACCTTAAAATTACATATTTGAGACAAAAAAAAAAAAGGAAATAATGAATTTATACAAATATTTTCAAAATTAAAGTTCGAAGTTTCACCATACTTTCGATTTCTATGACTGTATTAAGAACACTTAGTATGCTCATCTTGTGTTAATAAAACAAAGCTTACAGTTCACAGCGGCTTTCGAAATCGCAATGCAAACGCCTTATAGTATCATTACTACTAGATTTTAATTTCAAACTACTGCTGAGTGTTAACTTCGCAAACATACTTGCACTTTAGCTGAAACAAAATCAATTTAAAAATGATAACTTCTAACCTTACTTTTGACCAGTCCTACGTGTTCTAGTAATCGCGTTTAGAATAATTCAGTATGCTATAACGATATAAAAGATTGCAAATGCAGGCATAAAGCAAACAATATGGTAAGTATAAAAACAAAGGTTCTAAATAATTTTTAAAAACTAGGAATTTAATAAAACTAGAACCAAAAAAAAAAAAAACAGTAGATCTTTCGATATAAACCACTTATATACTAATAGAATGACTTACAAGTTTCTTGACATGATATTCTCACTTGAATCGAATATTGAAGATAAATAGTTAGCAGTAGCAAATAGAATTGGACACTCTCTAGAAATCGACCAGACCATGTCAACCAAAATGAGTACAATCACAGCGCATCTTACAAGAGCATCAGGCTGATGTGAACAGCGCTGTGATTGGACTCCTAAAGGTTGACATGAGTTTGTCGATGCCTCAATTTGGTGCTTATGTTTACATTACAGGATACTCTTCGAGATCGACATTTTCAGCTTTTCTCTGAGTATAATATATTCTGGTTATCATATAAGAATATTCTGGTTTCTTTTTAAATTCCTTTCTACTGAGTTTTAATAATGGCATATAATATGCTTTCTGAACAATGTTTATACATTCAGGATAATAGATGAGTATGGAAAAAAAAATTCTTCCTTGTTATGTTTATTTAGGGCGAAAACTTATTGCATACGTTTGATAGCAAATTCATGATAGTAAATATTTATCAAGAAATTGTTATATGCTTTTTTACTCAAAAGTGAAAATTTATTACATATCTTTATCTTTTTGTTAACTAATTATGGACTCGCATGAATCTTTCTAATCCAGGTTGATTTAACTTTCGGAGCCTTCAAAAAATATTGTCTTATAATATTCCACCTTCCATGCTTACCATTTTCATCAATCACCATGTGTTTTCTTTTAATGACTAATACTCTTTAAGGGTGCCGTATACACGCCACCTACAATTTTCAAACGTAATGTTATCCTATGGAGAAATATTTTTAGACTATTAAGTTTGCTATTGCGGTTTCTTTCTTATGAAGTCAACTGCAATCAGTAGAAGGAATAAAAATACAGGTTTCAGCCAAACGAATTTTTTCTCGGACTTCTCAAAGTATTTTTAAATATTTATTAAAAGTCGCAAAACTTCAACTTCGCACATTTAAATAATTCTATACAAAATTCTATCGTAAATAAAATAAAAATAGCAAAATAGCAACATCACTATTGGTATCTTCTTTCCGATGCATATTTAATTTTTTAAAAAAATGTGTAAAAGCAGTATTTTAGTCCAAAAAATTGGAAAAATAATTTGCACTCCCCTCCAATGCTCCTTTAACCCCTCCCATTCGCGGAGGAATACACTATAAACCCACCCTTTACAATCTGATTTATTATCTGGTCTTCACTAGGTCTTAAAATCTCCCCCTCAGCATTATCTTCTTTCCTCCTTTCTTTCTTTCTTTTTATTTTGTTTACCATCACAGCTGTGGTCTTCACAACCCATACTTGTTTCTGCGAATGCTACCGCATCCTTGTAAACAAATTTAGTAGACTATTTTCAAGTATATGATTATATCTATCTGTAAATTTGCAAATCGTTTATTTTTCTTACTCACATGTTTGAAATATTGAGGGGAAATTAACTGAATATGTATTATCGAAGAGATAAAAAGACAAGATTGTTCTCGTCGGCAAATTGGAAAAAGCGAATGGGACAAAACTTAGCATCCTGCAAAAATATTTCTCCAGATGAGGCAATAAAAGCAAAAAAATTCCCATTCTGGAAATTAAACAAAGATGGAACAACAATTGTAAATAAAAACCATAAGTATTATTTTCAAGTGCAGAGCCAGCTGCATATTACACAAAGATGGTTTTGTTTATTTGCAATGTGGACGGAGAAGGGGCAAAAAACAGAGAAAATAATTCGTGATCCAATATTTTGGCATCAAAAAATGGAGAAAAAATTGACCTACTTTTATTTTGACTGTTTGTTGCCAGAACTTGTTGATCCCAGATATCCGAGATCAATGAAAATTCGGGATCTTCTGCTATTATAGAGGTCCAAAAGAAAAAAAAAGGAGAAAGCACAATAAGAATGTTTTTGAAGCTTTTTGTTCTCTGGTCACTTTTATAACTGTACTTTTTTGTATATAATTCGTTGCTATTTTGCCTACGTTTTTTTTTTATCAATGTTTTATATATTTTGTAATAAATGATAGTAAATTTTATTCTAAATGGAAAAGTAATATTGATTTCATCAGAAAAATAATTACAGGAATTAAATTCATTTAAAGGGTGGTAAGATATAAGAAAATCTATATCCTCTTGTATTTACTAATATTTGAATATTCTCATATTTCTCAATACGTTTTCTTCAAAATCGCTATAATCTTTTCTCATAAAAGGAAATGTATGTGTATGTATGTATATTACATTTGTTCACTAAGCAATATCTTAATAAATAATAATAATAATAAAAAATAAACGTGTAAAATCGTTTTTTTTTTCTTGTTACCGATTAATATAATTTAATAGCTTTATTTTATGTTTCTGATTCTGATTTTGCTAATATTTATCAAGTTACGAGCTATGCAAGTAGTGCTAATTATATTAGTGGTTTGGGAGCTATTTTAGAAATCTTAAATAAAGCTTTCAGAGAAATTTTCACGCATCGTTATCATTAGATTAAAATTTCAACATCAACATGACAACAAAGTAATGTTGTTGTTTTTTTAAATCTATATTAGTATTTCTGTACCAATATATTTTACTATCGATCTTTTCTCCTATTCATGTATCTACATTGCTTATATTTGGATAATGAGAAAATAATTGTTTAATGGAACAAGGAAATGTCCTTAATGTAATAAGTTATTGGATGTATAAGGATCAATGTTAGTGAAATTAATTAATATTAGATAAGAATATTATCTGTAATGCTCATAAACAATGCTGAATGAGAAAATTTTTGCATTAGTTGAACTTTAAATACTTTCGTTTTTCAAGTTCCCATTTTAGTTGAGATTATTGAAAATTAGAAAGACGCCTTGCACAAAATGTGGATCAGTATAAGTTTTTTAAACTAGTAGTAAATGTTGCATGTCTGTCAAATTTGAAGTTCAATATACACTTATGAGTATGAGTTTTATGAGTTTATCAATCATAAATCTGGATTATAAAAATTATCTTAAAGTAAGTTGATCACTACTTTCATAAAAACTTTTTCTTATATGACAAAGAAATAATGTTTTTTAATGTTTATTGGCATTTGTGTTGCAATATATTTTACAACTATTTTTCTTCCAATTCATGGTTATATATAAGTAATCATAATTTCTATTTTGAACGAAACAACATTTCTACCAAGTTTTTTAATTGAATCTCGCTAAACATTTTTTTAAATTTTAGTTAGTTACAAATAAAAAAAATGGCTGATAACCTTCAGGAATGCGAAACAGTTTTGACTTATTCCGGATGTTAGAGAAATGTTTGCGGTCACTTTACTCTTTTCTTTGTTAAATACAGGTGACCATATTATACATATTGTGAAATATTAAGAAAATAATTCTATAGAAATTAGATTTAATTTTTTTTTTAAAAAATTGTAACCCTTTTTTTTATTTTTATATTATTTTTTTTATATATATAAGTAAAAATTATTACAAGGCCAAGATGAATTTTCAGATTGAAACATTTCAGAATTCTGATACGAAATCCTGGCTAAGGGGATGAATGGTGATATTGGCTAAATCCAATAAATAAATAAAACAAAACAAAAGAAAAGAAAGAAATCAATTAATGGTTTAAAAAATTTCGAAAACCAGGAGAAACTTAATCTAATATATGCATTTTACAATTTATTTTTTTCTTCCAATTTATGCACATTATCATATTAAGTTGGTTATATTCCACTTTTAGAAAAGCTAATTAATAGAATTTATCCTAACATTATTTTCAAAATAACTATATTTATTTTTACTTTTTAATATGGTACAAATGAGTCATTTAATTAAAATTTAGGATATTCTCTTTTTTGCGAAAATCAGGCAGAAATTAGGAACATCGCAGCTACACAGAAACACCAGGTCATATCAAATACGTCTCATAAATTGAAAAATTCACCTTAATTTTATTCGTTTCCTTCCTCATTTAAGCTTATTTAATATTTTTTTAAATAAATAATTTACTTATAAAATTTTAAAGAAAATTTAGGGACATTTTATTAGAATTATCTGTAAGTACTAAAACTATTGAGAGAAAGGATTGAACCCATTCTTTGGGGATGAGTAAGGTGACCATTCGTACTGATTTTACCACTACAATACTGGTTTTCAGGGCATAAGTCCTGGTTAGTCATTAAACAAAACCAGTACACGAAAAGTACTGGTTTTAGATTAGAAAACATTAAAACAAAAAAAGTAATAAAATAAAAATAATAAAATTAGAACTGGCAACCCTGATAATTCCATGTGATATCGTCAGGTGTCGCATGAGCAGGACCGCCACGACATCATACAAGCCAGTGGTGGTCTGATGTACTAACTACTGTGATGTACCTACCTTATTATTATCATGGTGGCAAAACGACGAAAGTGCGTATTTAATGATGATTTAAAATTAAAACATACATTTATTAAAGAAAGTAATAATATTAATCCTAGTTAAGTATATTGTAGAAAAATGTAGAAGTACGTTTTCTATTGCAAATAGTGGAAAAAGCGACATTGAAAACCACATAAAAACAGTTAAACACAAACGAGCAGTGTCAGCAGCAATTGCAAGTTCGAGTATGACATCATATTTTAAGAAAAAAAGAATTTGAAACTACCGAGAAGATAATAGCTGCAGCTGAAGATTTGTGGGCATATCATACAGTTATGCATAATGAATCTTTTCGATCAATGGACTGTACCTGTAAACTTATTAAGGCATATTTTGATGCTAAATTCACATGTTCTAGGACCAAATGCGAAGCTATGATCACCGATGTACTTGTCCCTTATGCAAATCAAATATTGGATGAAGATTTGATAAACGTAAGTTTTATATCAGTGTATTCAGACGCCTCAAATCACAAAGAAATTAAACTTATTCCTTTACTTGTCAGATATTTTTCATACAAGAATGGAATACAAGTAAAAATTATTGAAGTAAAGGATTTGCCAGGAGAAACGTCTGACATAGTTACCGAATATATTGTAGAGGTCTTAAAAAAAACATAATTTAGAAAGCAAGATATTAGGGTTTTGTGCCGACAACACTAACTTTGGAGGCATGCGAAGAGCAGGGAAAAATAATATTTTTACCAAGCTAAAAGCTACTTTGGACAGATGGGAGCTTGTGGGAATTGGTTGCTCAGCGCATATTTTAAACAATTCTATACCAACCGCGGCGGACTGCCATCCAATTGATATACAAACTTTAATTACCAAGATTTACTCTTACTTTTACATTTATACTGTGCGCGTCAATGAATTAAAAGAATTTTGTAGACATAGAATATTAAAAACTTTTGGGTTACAGTGATACGCGGTGGTTAGAGTTACGACCAGCTATTGAGCGCGTGTTGGAAATATTTCCTGCATTAAAATCGTATTTTGCGTCTAATGAAAAAACTCCGACAATTATTAAAAATTATTTTGAGAATCCTGAAACCGAATCTTGGCTTTTCTTTCTCCATAATGTGTCATCAATGTTTCATAACACGGTTTTAAAGATAGAAGGACAGGATATTTCTATGATGGAAACAAATATCATTTATAAGGACCTTAAAACCAAAATTGCTGACAGGATAGCAAGTGTGTTTCTGCCACTGCAAGTTCGACAAAATTTAAAAAGGCTAGAAGAAGACGACTTAGTTAAATCGAATATTTTCAAAGAAAAAGTGTTGGAATTTTACAGCACATGTTTTCAGTATCTGGAAGAATGGGAAGGCCATTTTGAGGGAATCGAGAAGTTTAATTGGATTACATTAAACTTGAAACCTACGCATCAAATGGTTCAAGTATGCAGTGACTATTTAATTTAACATTATCCGGAAATAAATTTAATTGAAGATGAGCTCTTTGATGAAATCTGTTTCATTCAGCGCTACAGCACAGATGAGAAACTTGGGCATTGGAAAACTTTGGAAACAAAATTGTGTTTCGGTATCAGATAGGTGGATTCAAATTTTTAAAGCCTTTAAAGAAAATGATGTGTCCAATAATATTGGAAATTGGTAGAGTATTGCCTCTGTATGCCAATGAACTAATGCACCAACCGAACGGGTTTTTTTCTTTATTAAACAACATCTGGACTAGCGAGAAAACCCAATTGAAAGGGGAAACTTTGAAATCCTTGTTGATTATCAAAAATAATTTAAATGCAACCTGTATGGAATTCTATGAAAATATACAGAAAAACAAAAATTTGTTAAAAGCAATTCACTCCTCAGAAAAATATAAAAAAACAAACTAAATTAAATAACTCCTTATATTTTATTATATTAGGTATGGCTTATCATGTTATGTTATGTTTATTATGTTTTATTTTTATATTGTAAAATCATATTTTAGTTTTCGCATTTCTTGTGTTTAAATAAACGCAACATTTTTTGATATCTAAAAGTTTTTTATTTACTTAGGTATACAGGTTGGCCGTTGGGTGAATTTTTGATAAAAATTTATAAAATTTGAGCGTGGCTGGTCAAAATTCATGTTGTCCTGGTTTCAGGTTAAAAAAAATGGTCACCTTAGGGATGAGTTCGTGGTCTTATATTTTCATAGGTACATAGATCTTGCCCGATCCTCCTGGATTGAAAAATTAACAGAATTATGAAGAGCAATTAAATGTCCCAAAATCGAAGTACTTCAATAATTAATCAGTGCTGAGTTCTGTGTTCCAAGAGTCCTTCTAACATTCACGCTGCCCTCGGTACGATTTTCTGTGAAAGCAGAGAAAATTTAAAATATCCAACTCAGAGTATCTTTTTCAAACAAGTTTGGGTGGGTCATGAACCCCACTAAACCCCTCTCGTGATGTACAAAAACAGTGTCGGTTTTCGAAAAAGAGTAAGGAAAAGTTTTATTGGGGCCAGTTCGGTGGGTCGGTTGACCTTCTGAGTGTCACTCTCTTCATACAGCAATATCTCCTGGGGACTAGGAATTCTTTTTTTGTTGGGTGTTATACGGCTTGTCAATCAAACCTTTTAAGCCTCTTCCGTCATTAGTTTGGTCACCGCCTTATCCCCCCCCCCATCGATAGGTGGCGCTTTCGTCGACATCGGGTTTCTTTCTCTGTATATGGCACTCTTAACTGTGTATAAATATCTTTCACTTTCTTTTGCTTTGTTAGACTTTGCAGATATCCAAATTTGCCAGCCTTGCCATTTCTTTCTTTTGCTTTAAATTCTTTACTCTATTGAATTTACTTTTATGGTTAATTTCATTAGGAGCAATTAACTATGTTTGTACTTTGCTAAATTAACAAAACAATTTTAGACATACTGAACACAAAATAGGTAGACCGAATTAAAAGAAAGGTAGAAATTTTGTTTGAGTGAAATAATGATGCAAGAAGCAATGAAAAACTAATCAACATTTTGTATGATTCTTATTGAAGTATAAGCAAGATGATATAGAAAAATCTTTTTATATGCAAGTTAATTTTTTTATTGTGCATTTTACATTTTAAAATCAACTGAATAATCTGAACATATATTTTCTCCCCTATATTTAGATAATGCTGGAGAATTATTGGAGCAAGTGTCATCAGTTGTCAGGAAATTTTTTATATCTCATTCTGAAAATATATTCTCTAAATATTTTGCAATGATATGATTGTATATATCATTTTCTTTCATTTATTAAATAATTATGAATTTCAATAATAAATAAAATACAAAAAAATGATATGTTTGAAGAAAACTTTAGTTTTCAATTGTATATTAACCACATGCTAACAATTAATTGCCAAGGATCATTGCTCATAAATTCTTTCATAATTAAATCTTGACTATATTCATCAACAGCATGCAGTTAATACCCAAATACTTAATTTATTTATGTAGTTTATTCAATAATTTGTAAATAAATTAATATTTTTTATATATTATGCAGCTTTACACTATAGTTATCATAACATTATTTTAGATTTTTTTTTAAAGGCATCTTTTATTTTTTTATGAATAATAAATATAAAAGTTATTTAAAGGCTGTTTATAACATATATAGTTATTTGTCTTATAATAAAAATGTGAATACAGATATTGAAAATTTTAATATTAAAATTTGAAATGGTTCTCAGGAAGAAAGATTGACAATAAATATATGCCAGTGACTATTTTAATATATTTATCACATATATTTGGTAAATAAGATTCAGATTTATATGTAATTTTACAGTTATTTTTTTTTGTGTATAGTTTTACATGGCTAGTATGATTTTTAATAGCCAATCTAATCTTGCAAAATTTTCTATAATGATTATTATATCATACGGGTTCAAAGAAACTTTCTAGAAACTCACAGTATGCATTATAGGAAACATCTAGTTCATCCCTACTTATTTTACACAAGTTCAAAAAAGAGATGTTAGAATCAGTCAAATAAATAACTCAATTTTCTTTGAGTCTTTAAAATAGCTCTGACTCAAATTTTATATGACTCTCTTCTGTTTTTAGATTAATTTTAACAATAATTATGTCTTACTTTTCAATGAATTCTAATTTTATTTTTGCATAACAATGTGAGAAATAAAAAGCAATATTTATAATTTAGTTTTCCATTTTATTTTAAGCTGTTTTATTTATGACAATTTTTACGATGCATTATTTCCTCTTGCTTCATTGAGTGTAAAGCATTGTAATCAGGTCATTTTATAATAATTTTAATAAAAAATTTTCTTAAGTTTGCATTTACTTTAACAGCCTTTATGTACTTTTCATTGCCCTGTAGCTTTATTTATACATAATATTATTCAATCTAAAGATCAATATTTAGTTTTGTTTACCTCCAATCATTCATAACAAATTTATTTGTTATTATGTAAATTTCTTTCTAATTCAATAAAATATAATATATAATAGTTACCTGATTGACAATGATTTTATAAAAAAGTCATCTTCTGTCTTTAGATTTTAAGTTACAATACTAGATTTTGAGCCACTTATTTATTTTTCATTTGGTTTCTATAATATAATTTTGTCTGTGTTTTTTCAGTGATTATATCTGTGTTTTCTAAATATCTCATGTTCAAAAATTGATACAGTATTGCAGTATTGATGCTTGATAATATTCAGCTTCAAAGTATTGGATAAGAAAGTGGAAGATTTGCTAAGGAAGAAAATCCAGCTGGCAGCCATGGCAAACTAGATTATCTGCGATAGCAGTTATTTGCATCTCAGCTGTGATAGATCTTCTTGAATGGATATGCCAATAAATTATTCACATGCATCTTAGTGTAATATTGATTTTCATATTGTATTGAGATCTGTGATCCGCCTTCCCAAATAACTCTTTTAAAAAATTTTAAATAGTAGCATGATTATTAATACTTTTATGTGTGTATTCAGTTTTGATATATTTACAATAGAAAATTGAAATGCTATTATTTCATTCTTTCAAACTAATTCAAAAAATGTCATGTATATAAATATTTTGAGCTACACCTGCAAATTTTTTAACTTTTTTTTTATTTTTCTATTTTTTAAATTAAGGTTATTTAATTTGTATTATATGGATTTTAAATGTATTTTTATTTCTTATATAAATTGATATTTTCAAAAAATAGAATAAATGCCATAATTCTGAGATGATTATAAATGCATTTTAACATTGAGTACTAAGAAAACGAATTAGAATATGAAATAATTATTCATATTTATTAGTTAATGAATATTAATTATTCTAGATAATTATTAATAATAAAATTAATATGATTTTGCAAAATTACTAATCAATATTTCGCTTTAATATTTAACTTAGCAAAAATTATGAGAAACACACAACTGAAATGCCTACCATAAGAAGTTCATTTAATTCTATTTTTTTAAATTATTAAATATGTATTTTAATATGAAATTATTTTTAATGCATTCTGGAAATTGGGACTCGAAAAATCTGTACTACTGTTTTTTTTTAAATTTTTATTATTAAATAGAATTCACAATGAGAAGGTATAGCTTTCGAAAGATAAAAATATAAATACTGCTTACTGATACACGTTTCCCCCTTTGCTTTCCATGTAGAAGAACTTAAATGATTATCCTACTTTATATAGTATAAAAGTAATCCTGAAATCCTAACTCAATTTCATGGTCATCTACTCCAATTTAATTCCTCTCCCTTTCAATATGGGTTTCCTGTTACTTTTTTTATTAATTTTCTTATCTTTTATTTTCTACAGATGAGGTACCACAGTATAAAATTATTACTAAAATATTCTCTTTCTCAGCTGATTATCTGTTTTTGTAGTTGAAGGGCTAAATTATTACTTTTAATATGAAAGGTGAACAAGTGGTCACCGAAGGCGGTTAGTTTCTTTTAAGCTAAAATAATATCTATCAGTCTTTTGTTTATTTAATGAAAAGGCTTAATTTTGAATAATATTTACCTCACACGTCGAATTCTGATGCTATAGTGTGATTTTGTGATATTCGAGTTTTGATTTTTGTTAACCCGGCACAAGCTAAGAATCCGTTCAGGAGCATACGCCGGAAAACAAACCTCATTCCTTCCTTCCTATAGTGTGATTCATCTTTTCTGCTTGAATCAAAGAATCCAATAATGAGGGGATTCACCCCCCCACACACACACACACACCTTTCCATCGAAAATGTCATTGCTGAAGGCGAGTACCTCCATTTTAAAAATGTCAGATCACTTAAATTGATGAGAATAATATTAATATATTTTATTTTTCTAAATTAATAGAAACATTCTAAATTCAATAGGTTATAAATGGTGATTGAATATTTAAGTAAAGATTCTTTGTTTGTTTTTCATTTAGTTTTCTTCCGGATTGAAATCTAACGGAGATCCATACCGAATCTGTAATGCAAGTTGAAAGAGACCTTTTTTTTTTTTTTTTTTTTTTTTTTTTTTTTCCTTTTTAAAATAGTTGAGAACTGTTTGTTTGTGGAATAGTATGATTCAGTTGTCTCCGTTATTTATTCGAACTGATATTATCAAAGAAATATGGACAAATTTTCGCAGTTTAAAATAAGAAAAGTGACATTTTGATATTTTTATGTCTTTCGATATCTGTTTCTATGTTTGTTAAATTTTATTTTCAGATTTTTTTTTAGTATTATATCAAAAGTATAAATTTATTGCGACTTAATATGCACTTTTGTACCTCCCTCTAAAATTGAATTTAATTTTGTTTGTTATTTCAAATTAATATTTCTTTATCAGAAGATATGCTAGATTAAAGAATATGCCATTCGAGTTATTGAAAGCTGACATTGTTTATTTCAGCTCGAAGTTCAGAAAGGATATAAAAATTTCCCATAATAGTTATCTGTTTATAATAAAATTTATTATAATTCATAAACTGATTTATAAATTAACTGATTTATGAAATCAAGCCCATTTTTACTTACTAGAAAAACGAAGTATGCAAATAAAAAGTATTGTAATCGTCAAGAATCCGACTCGAGATTTTAACTAATCTCAATATCTTAGTTTTAATTAATTTCCTGAGTCCATAAAGCACAATTTGTAAACTATGTCTGTTCATAAGTCTGTGAAAACACAATAACTCAAAATTGAAATTTAGTTGCATGTTCTTTCAACAAATTTGAAGATTTCTATCAAATCGATTGATGAATGAAATCCATTGATGTGAAGTCTGTTTGGCTATTCGAATACAAATGAATAGGATAGGCAGTAAATAGCTATACGAATAAAATCGGTATAAAAATTTAAATTAGATACTTATCGAATTTTGAATTAAATCCGTCAAAGAGTTGAATGTTAGTTGGTCCGTACGCGATAATATAAAAACACAAAGAGTTAGATAAATGAAATTTAACATATAATCGTTATATTAAAAATGCATTCTGCGTTAAATTTTGATTCCATTTGGTTGAAAAAAAGGGCATTCGCAATACATATTTGGTTTTCTTCACTGTACTGTGAAGCACAAAAGTCATATGCCATTGTCTAAAAATAAAAATCTGTGCATTTCTGGCGTTGACGGTATTGTCCAATGCCCATGATTTTATTTGGGGAGGGAGGTGATGTCTTTATTAGAGAGTAAATTCGAAATTTATACTTATTCATTGGGCTACTTTTGTACAGTAATTTTCGTATTTCAAATATTCAATTGTACATAATTAGACTGATTTTATATAGAAGAAACCCGTCATTCGAAATAATAAATCTACTTTGAACAATGAATTGCCTTGCAGTTTTTCAACAACGAGCTTTCATTTTCTTTCAGCCTAAGAGTTTTACTCAAGCGCATTTAAATGTTTTAGCATGAAGCATTTCGCTCATTGATTTTTTGGGGCAATTTTTTTTTTCTTTCAGTACAACAAATTTTAAATTATAACTTAGTGAATAAATTTTTAAAGAAAAGTTTCATATTATGCTTTCAAACTTTTTTGTTTGGTTTTAATGCGTTGAAATGAAAACTGACATTAATACCCATTTTAAAAACATTATTTTTCATCTAATTTTACTAAGAATTCACTTTTAAATTATTAATAAAAAGAATTTTGTTATTTGTCAAATGCGATTCAATAATAGAGATGATAATGTTTTAAATCTTCATTTCATACCGAAATAACGGAACCTACTAAGCAATCAATTACAAATAACACTTTTTGAAACATTTTATTCATTTCGAAAATAATATTTCTTACGACATTCGGCTTAAAATTTTACTGTAATTATCTTCAGTATTGCATCTTCAGAATAAACCATTATTGTTATTGATTTTTTTAGGGTTGAATTTTTCATTATAAAACACGATTTGGAATTTTCTGAAGCAATACTAAGAGTTTTTTTTTTTCTTAGAATTTTAAATAAATTTTTAAAGAAGTTTATACATTATATTTCTAAAAAGTTATCCATTCTTATTTTGAACTAAATCATTAGAAAGGAATTTGAGACAAATATATATTCCAAAAACATCTTTAACTTGCAACTTATTTTTACTAATCTCTTAATCATTAAGTAGATTACTAATCTACTAGAAGATTAAGTAGATTTACTAATTACTTAATTTTCTTATTTTATAACTTTTAAAATTTTGTCAACCAAGAGATATCATTATATATATATATATAATCAAAAATATAAGCATTATGAAATTAAATTTAAATTATTTCGGAAACGAAACTAAAAACATTATTTCGGAATCAAACAAAAACAAATTAAAAATTGTATTTATTTGGTTTAATTTTGATTAATTTTTTTTCCTTTTAACTTGGTATTTATTACTATTACTAAGAGGTATTTATTATAGAGAGATTATAGTCTATCTCTGTATATACATAAATCGCGGCAGTTTGAAGTTTTTCGGGTCTTCCTTATATGAAACCGATAGTCTCTACTGAGCATCAAAACTTCCGATAGCCCTTTTACAGAATAAGAAGATGACTTTCTTCCGCAATAACAATATTCGCAATACATTTCATGAGAAAAATGCTTTGTAATTTGCCGCAGTGATAACCCAATAGTTTGCTATTATATCCTTACATAGCCTGAAAAGAGTGCTTGGCATTTATCGGAAAAATAAAGGTGTTGGTATACTTACATATCATTCATCGTTAAGAAAGCAGGGGAAAACATTTCTTTCAGTAAATAGCGATAAAATCTTCCCTATTTTGAGCTAACAATACAGGAATATAGACACCAAAACCTTTTGGAAACACAATAATTACGCAAGCCTATTAAATGAGTGCCACCCGCCCCATTCCGCCTTAAGGTACAGGGGAGTTGGCTGAGAAAAAGCCACTACCGTCAGTGATAAAACAGACCTCCTATGATGCTGTAGCCGCTTTTCACATTGATCTCCCCTCCAAAGAAAGCAGGCGCCCAAAATCGTCCCTCTTGAAATTCTCAAAGCGCCCCTTCTTCTAAAATAAAAACTTCTAATATTTAATCTGTGACGAATGGGCGAAATGAAAACACCGAAATTATTATTTTGTAGTCTGTTTAACGAAATAATGATGATCTTGCTAAATTTGTATATACAGATACATTTAGAATTTTTAGGAAAATTGTTCGATTTTGTTTTATTTTTAATTTATTCAAAAACACCAAACTCGGTATTTTTTTTTATTTTTTGCTGTACATTATTTTCTAGAGAAAGTGAAAATTCTACACGATTTATAGGTATCTATAACAGTTGGAAAAAGTTATCAACTATAATTCAAGATCATGAGCGTTCTATTTGTCATTTAATTCATTTATTGTTTGGAACAGTTTATTTTAAAAAAAAATTTAATAGGCGAATAGATAATTTAGTTAACACATTAATGCAAATGGAGAAAGATAGACATCTGACACATGCTTACAAATTATACATGGATTTTCCATTCAAAACTCAGTCATCCACAAGGATTGAAGTAAATCACAGAAAAGGAATCAGAATTAATAAAGAAGACGTCTATCAAGATTCAGAAAATACTTGGAATATGTCAGCAAATGAAGATAAAAACAAAGAATATAAAGTGGTAAAAATGCATAAAAATAGCCCAATACCAGAGCATTGTTTGGAGAAATGTACGAATATGACATGCGACTCATTATGTGGCCATCTTTATAAATGTTTTTGCCCAGATGATAATTTGTGCAAATATATCCACAAAATTCATTCTACCTTTTTTACAAATAAATCCATTTTAAAATCAAATGTTTTTTCAATAGAAGAAAGAAATATCAATGAAGATAATATGACCATTTCTGCAAAAGAAATAAATATAAAATCTACAGAAAGACAAATTATTCAATGTCAAAATCTTTATTCTGAATTAACCAAATTAATAGAAAATTCAGATGTTCAAGAACTAATGCTCAAAAATGTTATATCTACATTGAAATTTTTAGTAGAAGGATACCGTGGAGCCCCAAAAATAAAAAGCAGCCTCAAGAAATGCTCTCCAATGCCTCATTATTCAGTGCCATCGAATAAGAAAATGACGACTCAGATGAAATTTTACAGAACTTCTGAAAGAGAAATAAAAAAAGAGTTTACAAAAAGCAAAAAGAAGAAAAAAATCTAACTGAAACTTATAAAAAAAGGAAAAATACCAATGATTTGATCATTAGCGATAAGAAAAAACGAATATCGAATGAAGACAGTAGGGAAAATAAAACTGAAAATGAAATGTCTAATTCTGTAGAAAATTTTCCAATTAGTAGTAAGAATTAACCAATTTTGATAGTGATACTTATTCTAACACTTTAACGGGTGATGTTTCACTAAAAAAAACGGGTGATACTTCAAGCAAAAAATCTAATAATGTTTTTTTAAAACTAAACAAAATTACGAAGAACCCATATGAAACAATTATTAAAATAAATGATGTAAACATTTCCATTTATATGCTGAAATCGCTTGACTTAAGTATAACAACCGAAGAAGAAAAATATTTGCAATCTCTCTCTCCATCTTTTAAGATAAGATGGTTATATGATGTAATCATTGATGCCTTTTTTTTTTTTTTTTTTTCCTTCAAATTAACTAAAGATTCAGAATCGTGTAAAGCAATAGACTCAATTCATTCAACTTTACTCTTCCATAAAAAAGATATCTTGAACTTTCCAGTGATTCATGATATACAGAAAATGAACTTTTTATTAATTCCGGCGAATTTAAATAATCATTGGATTCTTTAAATAGCTAATATAAAAGAAAAAATACTTCATTAGGTCCAAATGTAAATGAAGATATCTGCATATTAATTCGTGAATGGAGTGCATTAATTAAAAAATTACTGAACACAAAGGAGCACTGGAAATTGATTACTCCACGTCATATGATTCAAAAAGATAGCTACAACTGCGGAGTCTTCATTTGTTTTTTTGCATATCAAAAATACCATAATTTGCAAGTCGGTGAAAACTTTGATGCTACTAACCTCAGAGAACTCATCTTTGAAACTATTACAGAAAACTTTGAGTGCTAACATAATTTGAATTTATGTGATAATATTTGCATATCTGTGCAAATGATGGGGACCAGACCTGATTAGATTTCTAATTGGGGACACCTCTGTGATGAATTTTCAAATTTGATTTTGACAATTCATCAGAAAAAAAAAAAGCGAACCAGAGCTTTCCACCTCCTGGGTCTGGTATGGAAGAGAAAGCAACTCATTTTATCTATCAAATAAACATGTATCTATTAATCTCTCTATTTATATATAATCACAAATAGGAATGTTATGTGTTGTTACTCCATAGGCCAGACCATTTTACCAAGAGCTACTTAACTTGGACAAGTATTTTAAAGAAGTGAAATCCTAGGAGCGTTTTCTCATCCTTACAAATTTTAATGTAAACAAAAGTTTTGCGTTTTTCTGAAATAATTTGCGAAAATACTACAGGACAAAAAGAATTTTTATAACATAATACAATTTCTTAAAATTATCTTTTCACTAATACTTTATGTTGTTCTTAAATCATTTTCATTATTGTTATTAATATTTTATCGCAGTTTTTTCCCTCCATTCTTAATGATCAAACTAGAAAGATTTGGCATGTATAGTACACTACATAATAATATTGGTATATTATTTGGTTAAGGTATACATGGACATATTATATAAAATATCTTATCGAAATTTCTAGCAATCATTAATTTTAGCGAACCAATTGGTTACGAAAGTATTCTTTCTCTATCTGTATACATATTAGATAAAACTAATTAATATTAATCATATTTAAAGAAAATGGTACAAAATTAGTCTACACTGATGGTTAGTATATTTCATTTCTTTATAATTCAACTTTATTATTATTTTATTGTGAAAATGAGTCATTCTAATATTTAGATGATAATAGTTACTATTTGTATGATTTGGAAAACTGAAAATAATAAAAATAATTATATTTTCAATTATTGTTTATATGATTCAAAAGGTGTGGATTTCATTCATTTTATTCATTAATTTGAACAAGCAAAAGAAAAGAAAATGTTGATTGCTTTTGACTAGTATTTCAAAAAAGTGTTGATAAACTGTTTTTTTCAAATATTTTATTACTTTTTCATGACATTGCCATGAAAGGAAGGTCCTAAGATATTCCAGCTATCAATGTTGAGAGTTATATAGATGTGTATAAGGGCTATTGTTAAAAAATAATAACCAAAAAAATAGAAGCATCAGCTTATTTTCTTTGATCAAACTGCAAATTAAGATTGTGGTAATAGGTAGGATCGACTATAAGAAGTTTGAGGTCCCTTTGGAAACAATATTAGTAAGTTGTTCTGGTTTTTTTACACATGCATCAGAGGAGTTTTTTTTCTCTCGTACTTCTTTCTAAATTCATTAATCTAGAGTGAGTAATAATAATAATAAAAATAAAAAAATGCATAAATAAATGAGCAAAATTTATATAAAAAATTGTGGTCTATTTCTTTGACATATATATATTTGTATTTCTATTAAATGAATCTAGAATAATAAGCTTTTCTAGTCTTTTCTTTGTTTTAATACTTATTCCTGCCATTTTGAACTTTGAATCATTCTACAACTATTTCAAAACCAAATTCAAATTCTGTCACAAAGGTATGCTTTTCATCTTCCAGATTTTGTTTAAATAAATGTCAGAGAAGTATTGTGTACATAGAGAACATATAAAGTAAGCATATATAAATGAAAACATAGACAGCCAACTGCCTAGGATGCAAACTGAATATATTGAAAATAGTTACGATTCTTTACCAATTGTTTTAAGAAATAATTAATAAATAAAAATAAATAGCAGAAATACACAGTTAACAAGAAATGGACCCCAGAATGATATGTGTAAATTTCATGTTGTAAATGTTTAGTAATGTAAAATTATTTAATTAAGGAACTCATTAAGACTGTTTCACAAAATATTTACTTTATAGTAACCCTTAATTCCAGCTAGTAGAAATAAAATTTATCTAATCTTATTATTTCATCAAAGCTTGTTTTTTATTGAGCTATTTTTGTTTTTATAAATTCTGTTGTATGATTTTGTATGGTATTTCTAAAGAAAGAAAAAGTGCCTTAATCCACTAAATCATTAGGCATGCTTTTTTTTTTTTTTCATTATTTACACTTCTCTGCAAATAGCTAATTTATATTAATTTTTATATTTTTCTAAAAAATGTCTACATAAAATTTCCTGACATTTCAAAACTCACTATTACAAAATAATGCTTTATGCATTTTAAAATTCACTGGTTAAAATTAAATCAAATAAAATAATACATAAAATAAAATTAATGCACATTATGATGGTTTCAAATGCCATTACTTTCTCTTTTTCCTTTTCAAATGTCTACAAATGTTTTTATTCAATAAAGAGGACACAAATTCTTTTTAAAAATTATTATTAAAATATATGATGAAAAATGTTAATTTTTAACATGCATATTGTTTAGATGATCTTGAGATTTATAATTATGATCAAACATGAAAAAGGAATTTCAGTGAAACAATATAAGTGTGAGAAATTCCTTGCAAAATGAAAACTTAAATCTACTTCGTGGGGAGGGGGAGGCAACTTTTTAAGGTGTACAATAATTTAAGAAGTGTAATTTTTTTAAATCAAATTTCAAGCAATGGAGTCATGTTTGAAAATAACTGATGAATGAAATGTTTATTTAAATTCCTTTGTAATACAACATTTTTTTATTCATTTCGGTTACAGAAACACTGAACAACTTGAAATTTAATTAATAAAACTATATTATTAATAGACAATAGTTTTATAATACTACTTAATATACAACTTGAGGAATATCACCAAATCTTTTGAGAAATGACAATGTTATCAAAATCACAATCTCATCTTTTATATAAGGAAAAGTTATTATATATTTATAATTTTATTAAAAATTATTTTAATACATAAGCTATTGACTAAAGGAAGAACTTTATTTCTATTTGAAGGACCAATGATTTTGTTTAAAACAATACCAATGTAAAATGGTGAAGAATTTTTATCAGTAATTCACTTGAAAACATTTAAAATTTGCCAGAACTTTATCTGGATATTTGAAAAGGACACTTTAATTCAGAAGTATAACTTATAATACAAATCTTTTTGCTCATACACATATTTATAAAATGAATATAAGTATAGACGTTCTATTCAATATGAAATATTTGTTTCAAGGCAACATAGATCATTAGCCTATTTAATCACGAATAAGAAATGACTTGAAATGAATTCTATAATATTTTAAAATTAAACAGAGAATTAGTCAATAAAAGAATGAATAGGAAACCTATCTAAAATACTAAGAATTATTATAGTACACACTCTTCATTTGAAGTGTTAAGAAATTAATCTTATACATTAATTTTCTTAATCTACTTAAAGGAATTAATATAAGAAACAAAAAGAAAGTGGAAAATTTATTTCTATTCTGATTTAATATCACAAGTACTATTCTACACAAATCATAAATACTGTGATGTTATTTTCAAATATCTCTAAATGCAGCAATTTTCTTTTATGTATAGTATGCAATTTCTTTTTTGATATTTGTTCAAGTGATTATTTAGCAACAGTTTATAAAGGCACTATATTTAATATAACCAACATATTTCAATA
This sequence comes from Argiope bruennichi, assembly GCF_947563725.1. Classification (NCBI taxonomy): domain Eukaryota; kingdom Metazoa; phylum Arthropoda; class Arachnida; order Araneae; family Araneidae; genus Argiope; species Argiope bruennichi. The sequence goes on along the minus strand of NC_079163.1, from coordinate 111,484,513 downwards.
AAAATCATAATAATAAAATATAGACATATAAAAATACTAAAAAGAAATATAATATTCAAACACCGTTTCTAATATAAGATTTTAAAAAATTTTCAAAGCACCGAGAAAAAAACTAAACACTCAATATCTGAATGCATTGTCAACTGAATTTCATGAAAAAAGATCCCCTATTTAAAAAATCTATTTTAATAATAATTATATCTACATACTAACAGTATCCTGAAGCAAACTTCAAAAGTAATAAAAAGTAAACTTTCAAAGTAATAAACAGTGCAGGATGTTTCTACAAATTTTAGTTAATTCTTTTAAAGATTGGTATGAAACAAGAATTACTATTTCTATATTCTAATATCCAATACATATTTCATGAGAATTATGAATATTTAGAAATTACAGCAATTATTTTCTCTTTTTGTATGTTGAATTTCTTTTTGGTTTAAGAATTTTAAAATTAAAAATCTTTAAAATATAATTCTATGAACTCTTAAAAAATTCAATAATTCTGTTTCTTAGCACTAATTAAAATTATTAGCTAATTATATCTAAATTAAATACTAAGAATTATATGAATATTAATTCAGATAAAATAACAAAAATGCATAAAACAATGTGTTTGTCAAAAGGAGGTTAACAGAATTAAAAAGAGTGAACTGTTTGTAAAAAAATTCATAAATTAAATAACCCTTTAAGACAGGCACAAATTTAATGGAAAAATTTTAAATTACTACACAGTATTAAATATTACTTAAATAATAATTGTAATTGTTTGCCTAAAACCTTCTTGAAAGCCAGGAATAAAATAGCTTTCAATACTTATTCTGACCTTACTGCTGTTTATCTTCGCTAAAATTTCTAAAAATGCCATAGACAGCAAAGAAATAATTTTTTAAATACTTGTTACAAGATTGAAAGTATGAGGGAAAAAACATTTTCGTCTCATTTCACACTTATCTGGATAAACAATAATTTAATAATACAAATCCCGCTCTTCGACTTCCATCTATAATGTAAATAAACACGTAATTTTCTAACCAATCACAGCACAGTAAGCAACAAACCACATTGAAAAAAATCCATATTTTGAATTATTTTGTACAATTTTCGTAGTAATGTAATTTTATTTCTTATAGCAAAATTTAAATTAGTATTTTCAATGTAGTTTTTGCTTCTACATAATTAATATCGCTTTCTAATTAGTTTGGTAGCGTTTTATCCTTTCCTTTCCTATATCCTTTTTTTAAATGCATTTCATTGCAGTTTTTAATGCAAATTTTTTAAATCCATATCAAATGCATTTTCAACCCCAATAATATGACATTAATAGAACTCTGCAAAAATATGAACTGGATTCTGTTTAGTTGAAAATGACGGAGAAAATTATCTTAAATAAAAGCCATAAACATTATAATCAAATAGGGAGTCAATTAGCAGTATCAAATGTTTGTGAATGCTTGCTTGTTGTTTTTTTTTACAACAATAAAGAAGCAGAAGATAAGGAAAAATTTTGGCCAAGAGATACATTGTGATAATTGCTAAAATTACATATTTTCTTTTTATACGTATTATTTAAATGTTATAGAATGATGAGTTCTATATATATAGATTTCTTTTTACAATGATTGTTACTCTTGGATAAGTTAATATTTTAAAACTTACTAATAAAATAATTACATTTTTTTTATTAATATTGCGATTTAGATGTTTGCAGTATGCTCAGAGGAGCATACTGCAAGAGCAAGAATCTCAAATTTGTTTATACAGGGTGCGTAGCGTCATGAAAAGTGCTTAATTTTTTCGAGATGGACAAAGAAAACATTTTGAGGAGTGTCAACACGTATTAAAATAAAATTAAATATCCCCCCCACCCCCTCTTTCTTCAACAATTTGCATTATTGTTTTTGAAATATTGGGAAGGTTATCTCGAAGCGGCAATAGAAAATCCATACTTTTTCATACTTGTTACGACTTCGAAAAATGACAGATCTTCAGTAGAATTCAAAGAGGGTGAATTGTTGCTTTAGTTATGTCTGCTGTATGTATGCTTACCTTTTTATGTATTAATAAAGAAAAATTCGCAGATTTGTCCAACAGACAGAAAATATGAATATAGCAAGATGAATTTGGTGCCCAAGTGATCTAAAAACACTCACAGTGAAACCTCTCTATTCGTTACACATTTGATCATTGTTCTTGTTAATATTTCGTTTTGGTGCAATGTCATGTACAACTTATTAAACGGATTTACTATACAATGTATATTGAATTCTTCCTCATCACGTTAGTCATTGCGTAAAATCCAAATATCATGACATTTTAACTTGAAGCCTCAGATTTTTTAATGATTGTGATTTCTTTCATGGTGTTTTTTTATATGTCCTTGTCCATTTGAAAATTGTTATTTGTTGGACCAATCTCGACAAATTTTAGTTTTTGTATTTATAAAAATATCTACTTTACCTGGTACTTAAAATTTCAAAAAAGAATTTACAAGAAAAAGTATTTTCAAAACTTTTATTCTTTAGGATTTAGATTCTTTATATTTAACGATTTTTGCTTTTTCTCTTTTTCTAACTCATGCAGATGTATACATACTGTTTCCCATTGAAACTCTCTAATCTTAGAGGTTTGTCCTAATTGACAAATCATCGAAATTAAGAACGTGAAATGTGGCAGGAAGTTGCTTCAGGGATATAAGAAAGTCTCTAAGAACGTATTTTCTGAAATTTCAATTTGAAGTTTAATTAAAAAATAAAAACAAGACTTATTTCCGCAATATCATCAAAGCATATTATTGAATAAAAAACATTTTACACCGTTTTATAGGTTAAAAATGCACAGAAAATTAATTTTTATCAATAATGCAATGAAACTATAATGATAATTATCAGAAAGAAAACATTAATAAGAATAAAAAGATTTCTCTTTTGTTATTAGACATGATTACCTTTAAAGAACCAAACGATATGAATTACTAAAAGCAACAGATAACTTTAAGGTTCATAATAAAAAAGTAAGATTTCATAATGCATTTTATTATAATGCCAAAAACTAAAAATCAAATACAAAAATTAATTAATACTAATTAATGGTGTTTGAAAGTTACACAACATGCAAGTAAAAAAACAAATACAGAATTGACATCATGTAAAAACTTGTATAAGGGAAAGCAAATTCAATTTTTGAAGATCCGCTTCAGAATTAAAAAGAATATATAAAGAAAAAGCTTTCTTTAGTAAAACCTGTCATTGTTCTCATTTAAATATCACTGATCCGTGTTAGAGACACCTTTTTCCCTTTTCAGCTTCCATTCCCATGGAAACCGGCGCATGCGCAGTTTTTTCTAGAACTTTGATACCTTTTTTTTTAATTCTTATTTATTCAGATTTGTAATGTTTAATTAGCAATATAACGGTGAATATCTTTGTGTTCGTGTAAGTATTCGTGTTCGTCAATAAATATCATGCTGTGCTTCATGATATTTTTGATTCTTGAGAGTTAGAAAATAGACTTTAGATGTTAGATCATATATAATTAAAACCACTGAACCACACAATAAATTTAGAATGGCGCGACTGCATTTAGAGTTATTTGTTGAATGTTCTGTCGCCATAGACATCACGAATCATCCTCAATATTCTCTGGTATGAAGATATTTCTCCCTACAGAATCTTGAAGTTCTTGCAATTCATTCTGCATGTGGTGGTAACATCATAAGCCAGATAACAACTTCCGGAGAAGAGTGTACACTTTTGTCTAGTAGCTTTGTTACTCGGCTATGAACCCTAACGTTGCGAGTTCGAACCTCAACCTGCACATGCATATTGCTCATCTTGTCAATTATTTCAGAAAAAGTAATAATCTGGGAAGAAGCAAAGTGCCTTCCACAGAAATTAGAATTAATTTAATAATCATTTAATTCGCATTTTCGCACTTAGCTAAATGACATGTATATATATGTAATGTGATATTGATGAAAACATTTTAAAACCTTCTAAGGATATTCAAAATTATCAGAAATTTCATCAAATGTCAATAAAGTAAATTAGAAATGCGCTCAGGGGTTTGTCTGATTGTCCCATTTTTTTTATGACGGCAATTCACTTACCGATTACTTTTTCTTCGAAGATTTTTTTAAAAAAATTACTGGCACAGCTTTAGGTTTCAGTGTCCTACATTTAGTAAATGGGCACACACACACTGAATGGATTTTCTTCAAAATGACCGGAGCACATCACCGACTTCGAAGAAGGCTTAAAACTTTCTCTTTCAAAGTTAACACCCCAAGCGTTCAACAAATCAGTATTGTTGAAAGGAAAATTTAAAAATTTTTTCAACGCGACAATCACTCTTGTGTTTGGCATTAAAGCATCCAACAACACAACAATATTTCACCTTTTAACAGATAATAAGAGGAAAGAAAAGGACTCAAAATTATAACATATATTTAATAAAAGACCCGCTTCATACGGCGGCGGAGGACGTTAATGGCAGACTCATCGACAAAAGCGTTGCAGATGAAAGTTTAAATGCCATGCGCAGAAGTAAATGACATGTGAATTTTACGTTACATGAATTGACCTTATTCTCCAAGTTGTGCGTAAATATATCACGTCATCCATCTTTTAAAATCAGATTTAAAATATACATTATATACATGAAAATTATATTTTTTAAAATATAATTTTAAAAATGCAAGAAACCTACAAAATGGGTATAAAATCAGTTATGTATATAACTTTTGAGGTACTCTTATGTGGAAAGTAAATAACATCGAAAAGAAAATGTGCATTTAAAAAAATTTATTTGTATCGCATGGAATCTCATGATAAACACCAGATTTCTTATGAAAAATTGCAGAAGTGAAGTAGAATTATTTAAAGCTCTAGCTGTAAATTCAAGTGAAATGATTAAGATTTGAAAGAAATGAATTTCAAGTTTCATCACCATTGATATTTTTACCTCGTATATTGAAAAATAAAATGCATTGTATTCATGGTGATTAAAAACTGATATAAAACGGTATTTCTCAGATTAATTTAACAGCAAGTCAGCGGAGGAACCAATCGAATTTCATTTAAATACGATGTTAAAGTAAAATATAAGTTTGCAATAGGCAAGTATATTGTACGTAATTATCGTAAGCATAAATAGATAAATTAAATCAATCATAGTTTACTTAAATAAATTATATAAGTATTAATTACAATTAATAAATTTCATTATTAATAATAATTAATAATTTTTAATTAAAAGTGTGATTGATAAGCAGTTATTTGGAATAAATATTTAAAAATAACAATTGCTAAAATATTTGTTATTCAAAAATTCTTGGATTATGCATCTCTATAGAGGTAATTGATTTATCATTTTCTCTTTTGTTTCTTAGGAAGTGAACCGTTTGTTACTAGCTCTGATGTCATTTGCTAAAGACAAGAGTATTATTATTTGTTATCATTTTAACCAGTTTCAACAATATACATTTCCCATTATTTATTTTAACTATCAAGTTCTGTTATATATATTTTATTTTTTCTGATATTTAAGAATACTAATAATAAACTTGCTAATTAGGGTTAACTAGTAGTTTACGAAGAATTTTTACTGTATTGTATTGTGCTTATCGTATTATTATTTTTTTTTTGCATCTAATTTGGCTGGTAATTATTGCTTACATTAATTAGATCTTATTATTTCGTTTTATTCATAAAATTTTCGAGTAATTTATCCAAATTTTAGTCATCTAAGCATCGGCATCTAAAAAGGCATGTATGAATGCATTGAACTGTGTCAATGCTTTTCATAATTTAATTTCAAATTTCATGTACAGTATATAAACAATACATTTAAATGGTTTTTGTTTGATTTTTCCAAATTGAAAGGCACCAGTGTTTTGTTTTGGAGCATTGTTTTCATGCTACTAATTTTCCCCCATTACCTTCTGTTCCTACAACCTTTACCGTTTATGTTTGGCTTCAACAATCCTCGCTCATTATTGTCCGCAGCAAGAGTCTTCCAGGCTTGTTACTCAGCACAAGCTCGATACTGTTCTTCTACCATCTCCTCCTTGTGCAGTTCCATTTGCAGGTAAGATTTAGTTTGTGATACCTGTAATGCCATATATTCCATTTTTTCCACCACCGCTTTCAGCTCTTCCAATTGTTCTTACACCGCTACCTCTTTCGATTCCTTCATCTGTTTTTACACCTCTACCTCTTAACCCGTTGGGGACTATGATCACGTATACGTGATCACGCGAGTCTCCCATCACGGCCCGGGGTATCAAATACGTGATGAGCTTTTCCATCTGTATGGGCCCACGTTCACGCCAGCGCTATTCTATTTGGAACGTTTTATTTAAATTTTTAAACAACGCTAAATGGCGTTTGAAGTCCCTTATAACTTTGGAATATATCCCCCAGAGTGTTGACTATCAATATACGCTTTCCGTTCTGACCTTTTTTTTTTTTTTTAATTTTTTATTTGATCTGGGGTATTTAAACATGTAAGCAATCGCACGTGTTCGGCTCTTTCGAGAGGATTGGGCATTTGAAGAACCACGATTTATTTCGCTCTGGGCTGTTTATATTATGACCGAGCGGGAAAAGAATGGAATGCTTATTGGTTTATGTAGTGGGAATACATCTTTTTGTTTGCAGTTTCGGGATTGTTACACAGTATTTTGCATGTTTTTGATCAGTTCTATTTTGCCTTCTTATTGTGAAAAGAGTTAAATATTTAACAGCCTAATTGTATGGCATTTGATCTTCATATGCGAGCAGGCATTGGTTTCTGTTCTGCGTTTCTAGATTTGATAGATTTATTGGTATAAACAAATGGCTCTCTGAAAGTCCATGTGTAATTTATAGGGACTCTGGCATTCTTGTTGATTGCTTTGACTTTTTTTTCCTTAGGAGAAGTGCGTTGCGTTCAGATGTCTGTTGCTGGGGGTAAGAGTGAAATATTATACAGTTTTTATAGTCATAGTTTTGTTTTCATGGGTATAAAATTTGTTTTCGGGGGTATAGTTAAAATTTAAGTGTGTTGCTTATTTCATTCATATTCTATTAATATTTCTATTTCATTCATTTCAATTATTCTTCTATAATTTTTATATTAATACATATTAAGTAGTAGTACATTACAAAAGTTACTTGTGAAATTGAAGTCATTACATTAAAGTGATGATTTTATATGAAATTTTTTGTAAAATTAGGCTTAACTGCGAAAACTGCGTGGACCCATGGTGACGCTCCGCTTCGGAGTGTTCGGGCCTGTGGGAGCGCTTCGTTCTCCACCCAGCTGGTTCTGAAGGGGTTAATGTTCTTTCACCATCTCCATCTCTTTCAATTGTACTGTCTGTTCCACAATCTGTTACATTATCGTGTTCTTTTAAAATCCGTAAACGAGCAAGAGCTATAAAGGTAAATAGGAATATTTTGCCAAAAAATAATGAAATTTTGTCCAATAGCATTCCCACATTTAATAACATTCCAGCTTTGGCAGTTGATTGTAACGTTTTAAATTAAACTATGATTCTGATCATTGATGCATTTTTTCCCCCTGTAAACTGCCAAATTCAAAAAGTGCAAAGCAGTAGAATCCTTTTAATCAGTTTTATTTTTTTATCGGTAGGATGTTCTTAAATTTATTTGAATACTAGAGTTTTTTAGTTTAAGTCTTGATTTGTTAATTATACCAATTAATTTTGTCATTGCACTTTAATTACGGCTAACTGAAACTTAAAATTTTTGAATATTTTGATTCACTAGGTAGTAATTCTGATACCGATACTTTAATTTTATTAGACGGTGGTCTAGGATTTTAAATAAATTACTTCACACAGAAAGTCATTGGCAGATAGTTTTTCCAACCCATGTATAACAGACAGATTATATTAATTGTGGAATCTTCATAAGTTTTTATGCCTATCAAAAATTTAATAAATTTTCTTTAACTGAGAATTTTGATGTACTTCCAATTAGAGCTCTCATGGTTGAACAGATTACTGAAAGTTTACATTTTTGAGTAATTTATTGCAAAAAATCCTGATTTTTGTAGCATTTGGATTTAGTTTACATAAAATAATCAATGAATTAATTTATTATTTATAATGAGAATTGGGCCTTACTCCTTTTAAATTTGTTACCATTGTAAACAGATAAAAATTCCATGTGTGAGTGATTGTCGAAGAAATTTCTAATTTTCTCTTAAGCTTAACTTTTAGGAAATTCTTTTGGGAGATGTTTGTTTCTTTGAAGATTCAATTTTATTGCTGCATTTCAATGGAAGTGGAGACTTGAAAAGTGAGTTTTGCAAAACTGCATTAAAAAACTGAAGCGTGTCGCAATCTCTAAGTATTTAACAGAAGAGAAACTTGTTCATGGTAGAAGCAATAGATTGTCAAGTGAAAAAATTATTAAAAGAATTGTGAATGTGCATGCATAAATGTATGAAAAAATTGATTTAAATTGTTTACTTTTCATTAAATTAGTTTATTAAATGTAGTTTAATAAATGTCATTTGAATCAGTATAACTAAAATAAGTTAAATTAAAAAATTTTGCTTCAAATTCTGATCGGTGTAATACATATTTTTGTGGCAAAATAAAGAGGTTTAAAATTTGTTTGTGTTGTACTTTTTCCAAGTTATATCTTTTGTATTAGAATTTTCTCATTTTTTAATATTTTAAAATAAAAGAATAATATTTCTTGTGGTTTGACTTAAAAGAGATAGTCTGGATTTTAGTGACTTTCCTTTTAAACTTTTAGGAAACTCCTCCATTAAAAAGTTTAATGTTTGTATAGATAAATTTCAAGGAATCATCAATGCAATAAGGTAGGAAGAAGAGATTATGGAGCATTGACTGCTCTAACTTTGCTGGATATAAAAGTGAAATCGAATCACTTAATGCAAGAGTACTTGACTTGAGATTTTTATTTATGAATTTAGCTTTTTAATAAAAAGATAGCAAATAAAATTTATAAAAATAGTTACCTGCAGATGGTTGAAATATTTTCTAGAAATTGTTAGTTATCATTGAAGAACCATTGTGTGTAGAGTCAATTGATAAGAAATATCGCAGGTAAGTTTAAGTTCTCTTTATAAATGGATACAGACATAGAGAAAACACAATCACAAGAACATAAAAATAAAAGTCCTTCATCTTACACATTCAAAGAGCATCTGTCTAATGAGGTGCGCACTGCCATGCAAGGTGGAGCCACTTTTCAGAGCAGTCCACAGCAGATACGAAGAGTAAATGAAATGACAGTGAAATTATATCCCCTCCCCACAATATCAATCCATTTACCTGAAGTATACATTCACACTTTCAATACCTAGTGCTACCAAGCATTTATAAAGCTTTTGTACAGGTAATGCTTTTTTCAAGACATCTGCTGCCCTATTTCCAGTTAGAATAAATTTATATTAAATACATTTATTATTCAAAGCTTCGCGAACAAAGTGATGTCCTATATCTATATACTTGGTTCACCTGTGAAACACTGGATTCTCTGTTAATTAATTTCTCCTTTGTAGTCAGAGAGCAACGGTACACATTGTATATGAGAATCGCCCAATTCATTAAGCAATTAACGTAAATAAGTAGATTCTTTAGTACCGTTTGAAAGTAACCTGTATTCTGCTTCCGTAGAAAACAGAGCGAGAGTGCTTTTTTTCGACTTTCTCAACTACCAAGGTCACCACTTATAATAAAGCAAAATCCAATATATGATTATTGATCTTCCGGATCAGCCCAATCAGAATCAGTATATCCATATAATGAGTCATTTGTAAATTTAAATATTAAACCGAAATCATTTATTTTCTTTAAATATCGTAAGACGCTTAGCCTCTTTCCAATACGTGTCATCAGAACAATTCAGATATTGACTAAATTTACTAACTGTATTCGCAATAAGGTCTTGTGGAGGTTGCAAGATACATTTACCAACCAACTAATTCACGTTAAGGAAAATCATCAGTATTGCATTTATTAGATTTTGTGAAACGAATGCTTGATCCAAAGGACAAGATATAGTTTTAACTTCAGTCATATCAAAGCGGTTCAAAAGTTCTCTGTTGGCTCGTAGCCACTATTCAACCTTTTTGTTGAAAATTTATCCCTAAATAATATTGAACTAAACCTGTATATTTTACTTCTAATTATTTCTTCAAATGGACTTTGAATTTTTCTTACATGTTAGGATCCTCAGAAATAAACAGGTATATCTTCGACATAAATCGTAATTACAGTTAATAATTTTTCATTTTTAATATAATAAACAAGTGGATCTGCAATTGTTTGTTTCACTCCAAAATTATTCAAAATTTGGTTTAACTTAACATTCCAGCATGTATCAGCCTGTTTTAAACCGTAAAGTGATTTCTTTAAAAGAATATCTTTATCACTCTCCTTTAAAGATTTCAACATTTTTGAAGCTCTTAAGAAAATATTATTATTGAATTTTTCGTTTTTAATTATTCTTTCTAATATTTCCTTAAAATAGGCAGGACATTCCAGAAAAGTTTCATCATTCAATGTTCCATTTAAATAATCTGTTGCTACATCCAACTGATGAGTTTCAGCACCTAACTGCACTGAAAGAGCTGCCATAATTCTAATTGATCCTCGTTGTGGAACTGATGCAAATGTTTCACCAAAATCAATGCCAGGTTTTTGACTAAATCCTCTATCCGTAAATCGAGCTTTATTCTTCAGAAGGAAACCATCTGGATTATATTTCTTCGTCAAAACAAATTTACATCCTATACAGTTTTTCTTAACTGGCTTTTCCACGAATACAAAAGTCTCATTTTCCAAAATATTTTTCATTTAACCAAATAAAGCTTTATACCATTGCTGGGATTCTGTACTAGAAAGTGCTGTCTTAATTGTAATACCGGCATTGCAACCATAAACAAAAACAGCAGACTCAGAATCTCTCGGTTCCGATACTTCTACTCACGTAATACTTCGTATTTCCGTAACGACAGCATATTTCTCTGCAATTAGAGGCGATGTGAAATACTGCCCTCTGCCGTTTCAAATGAAAGTCAATCCTTCTTAATCATATAATTTTGAGTTTCGGTTTCAATCTTAATTTCGAAAGATTTTTTGGCGTTTTTAACTTCATAACTTTAAAAAATATTAAAACATAAAGACGAATTTTATACAATCTGAAAATTCAAAACATTAACTTTTCTATGATGCTAATTAATTTTCTTATAATTTTCCTCTAATTTTAGTAATTTTTAAAAAATATTATATATTTTGCAACAATACTTTTCGTCATTGTAATGGAATTCAAATAATTTACATTGTTATTTATTAAAATATTCCTGAAATTTCCCTGCATTGTTGGTAATCAAGACATTAATATATATATTTCATATGAAGTTTTTTCAACAAATTATTTAATTTTGTTCTATGATCATTACAGATAAGGCTATCAAGTTTTAAAGGTAGACTACAAAAAAAAAAAAAAAAAAAAAAAAAAAAAAAACACCATTATTACACACACACACACACACACAAATTCCGTTGTTCAATGACCTCGCTTGTTATCCCAATATACTTTATAACGAGGTTTTGATTCAGCAAAGCAAGTTATTCAGTTAAAGATTAATCTACTGTCGTTTAAGACTAAAGCTGAAATTGTAGATGACAGATAGAGACAATCGTCAGTTATATAGCATAATAAATAGAGCTATGCATGACAACTAAAATAATGCAAGTTACTTGATCACCAAATTTTGAGGGAATTTTTACTAAAAGGACACCATTTATGACAATTTCGACGAACCAGTCGGTAGCCAAAAGCGGCAAGATTAAAATAAACTATAGTAACAAATTTTGTGAATTATAGATTTTAGTTCATGTGTCTTAAATGATGTTTGTTTTTATTGGTTATTTTTAATCGTAAAGTTTCTTACTACGTCAGTTAATTACGTGTACAAAAACTTCAGTTTATTCCAGTTCATAACACTATTACAGAAATTCCTCCATTAAGTCCGTAAAGTCGACGGGTTCACTTGTAGTGGGTGTATGGTGTAACACAGTCCAACAGGCCTCAATAGAAAATAGCGACGTTTATCAACACAAAGGCTGATAAAGGCCACAGACGGCAAAACACCGCAGCACACTTAGAACAAACAGCCCACAGGTAGTAATCGGTAGTAAACAACAACCACAGCACACAATGCAAAGAGACAAAACTCAGCAGTAGGTGAGAATTTACGTAACTATTCTCTCGGTCTCTCCACACACCTGCAATTCTCCACTGTCTCCTCGCTTTAGCTATATTCAACAGCCGACTCACTACTATACGACTGGCTACTTCACACACGACTCGATGCTACTTCTATAATAAAATCCCAGATTCGGCTCAAAGCTCACTTCACCAACCACTTAACGCTCTTCACTGGACTGAAACAACTAATTCGCCGTTGACTTGCTGTACGACTCTATACTACTACTCAACTGTCTACGGCTTGAACTGCCGGACTTTTAAAGTTTCCGGAGAAGGGCAGTGGAGTTTCTCGATCAAGCATATCTCAGCTTCTATTGGTGAAATTCGTGAAGATTCTAGTATCATCCAATTTTCCGCCAAGCCTGGGGGTTACTGATCCGGCATTCAATCAGCATCTAATAGAGCTGATCATAAAACGGTCTTTCCGACGATATAACTTATCATGCTGGGAAGCAACATTACAGATTCTTTACAATATTAACGATAAAATCAAGGCTTAATGCTGAAGTAGAAATAAGTGTATTCAAAGGCGTTTAGCTAATTCTTCTGCAGTCTATTAACAAAGATAATATCTTGACGTTTTAACCTCACATTATTACATCTAAGCAGATAAAAATTTGCAAGTGACAGTTCTTCACTCATTTTGGATATCCGAATTTTCATGATAATTACAAGTAATAAACATTTTGCCATGTGGAAGGCTGGGAAATGTAAGTGGATACTAAATTTCTTTCCAAAATTATGAATAATTATCATATATATATATATTCTACATTAAAAAATGAATGCAAAAATTAAACATATTAGCAAAATATTTCCTATTATTTGAAAGAGAATTTAATATTTTAATTTTATTGCTTTTTTTAGTGCCATTCCATATCATTAAAATGGAATGATAAGTAGACATATCTGAGCATTTTTAACATTACTTGCAGATAATCGAGTTGTTACTGCCGTCGAGGCTACTCATTAGATATATACTGTATATTGAGAAGGAGCAATGTCTAAAATTACAATCCACCAATCATCTTAACTTCCAAAAACCGACTTAATATCAGAAAGAAGGAAAATGATAATGACTAAATCAAATCTTTTGCGAAAATCCAGTCAAATGACTTAAGGAATTTAAAAATAAATAAATTAGAAAAATGCTCATGAATTATTACTCATTTCAATAAATAGTAAATATCAGTTTTTAGTTTACCCTCCTGTCGGCGGCATTCAGATTGCTATACTTACTGAAAGTGGCACGTCTGAATAACAGGTTTATTCTTAAAAGTGTCAGGATTTTGACAAAGGGATTGCTTTCCCCTTTTGCGGTCAGTTCAGCGCTGCTGGGTCCGAGTCATTAGCCGACCACATGGTGCGAGTGGCAGGTGTTGCTTATCGCTGTCTTTCGATTTTTAAGAGCATTTTTCCTTTATTGGTTAGGAAGAGAGTGACACTAACATAGATTGAAAATGCAGAAAGTGTGATTGTTTTTTTAGAGGTTTTTCGATTATTTCATTAAACACCGTATAAAATTTGCGTTAGGAATAAATTATTGTTATGTTTAACTTGATAAGTATCTAATTTTTATAAATTGAAAGTGTTCGTCTAATATTTTTTTTCATTGTAATATGTTTCTCAAAATTTTTAATCCCCTCTTACTGTGAAATTATTTCTCGAAATTACGTACAAGCGATTTAACTCTTGAAAAAAATTTCGTTTCAGCGCATTGCCAATGTATTTTAATATTTTAAAATGCGCATTTAAAATATTAACTGCGATAAATAATATCAAATTATAATTTTGCTTCTTCAGTATTTAGAAAATAATTATATAATTATGGAATTTCATACGATATTTCAGTTTCCGAGATATCGATTTTTAGAGTTTATCTGCATGATTAAAATTTTGTAATTAAAAATATTTTACAGCTGATGCCCCTTATGACTGCAACAAATAAAAAGCAATTGTCAAAATATTTCTTTGTAATATCCATGATACAAATTTGGCCTGGGAAAATGACTTAAATAATACAGGTTATTTAGACTTATAATTAACCATTTGCAACTGAAATTTTTCGAATGCTTCTAAAGAAAGCTCCCACAGAATATTAAGAACCATTTTAAAATGAATTACAATTTTAGAAAAAATTCAACTTTAAGTTATTCGAGGTAGAATCAAAGCACTCACTATTTTGCAATCAGATAAACGAATCATTAAAAAAATTTCTGAATTAAAAATCTTTGCAAATGCAGTTGCATTGATCTTTTTTTACTTATTTCTTCCTGGCTGCTTTTGGCGACCAACACATGTGCCGAGATTGCTGGTCAATATAAAATTTCGAATTAAATGGTTTCTTCAGCAAAACATCTTGGAATTTTAAGTTTTGATAGTCATATAACTCCTATTGTTTCAGACACCATGCACCATTCTATACTACATAATTTTTGAATTTTCTGTCAGCTGCACGACCGTAAATCCTTAATTTAATTAAAACGGGAGTTAATAAACTTCAATTAATGCAAAACCTTTTTTGTTGAAACCAATTAGGCTTATTAAATTATTAAATCCGGAGAATAGAATCATTCAGCAATAAAGTTTTATGTATACTACTGAATATTTCTTTTTAATTTTTGAAATGTTTCAGATGATCTATCATATATCTTATCCAGTGAAAAATTTTCTGATTCAACTACAATTCAGCTTATTATAATAATAATGTAATTTTCAAGTGATAAAAACAATCATATATTGTTATATTTTTTATTATGTTACAGGATAGAGCAGCTATTTTAAAAATGAATGCAACGTTGAAAAATTTTCTTTACTGCTTAGTTGTAAAATTAAACTTTAGTTCAATTACAAAAATAATTCTAAAAGTATATTAAAAGCAAGCTTTAACAGAAATTTACTAATTATTGAAATATAAGCCATGTCTTCGTAACTTCATCTTAAACAATAGAAAAAAAAGTACATGATCAAATATGTGTAGCAATAATGTAAACAGCTTGAATTATTTTATAACAGTGAAATATGCTGCTGTGTAAAATGCTTAATATATGCTCTTGAATTTATTACAAATGAATATAAAAAAATGAAGTAGAAAACAAATGAATCATTGAAAAAGTAATCTTTTGAATTTTAAGATGATACAAAAAAAAAAAAAAATCCTTTTTATACTGTAATAATTGTGAAAGTTGTAATAAAAAACTCGTTAAAATCTCATTTAATTTTTAATTAATAATTCTTTAAAATTTTCAGAAGTAAAAAAATGATATCTGCAATGCACAGTTTCATTTTCTAAGATGTATATTCCACTGAGATAAATATTATGTAAGCTCTAAAAGAGTGCCAAAACGCACAAACATTCGTCTCTGTTAATAATAAAGATGGATGAGTATGTGCATCATTATTTGTCTGTTTGTTTTGCTGATCTTCAGACCTTACAGTTTGAAATAGAATGGCCAAAATGAGCAACTACATACTTTGGACAGTGGAACTCATTTCTTTAAAATTTTAAGTTACCCTTTCTAAGGGCATGGGAATTACGCTCATCACCAAATTCATTAATCTTTGAATAAAGTTATGTAAGTTGGCATAAATTCTTATGAATTTTTCAGTAAGACAAAGAGACTTTTCAGTTAGAACAAAGAATTGTTTCTTAATTATTAATTGACAAAACTAATTAATAAATCAGATAAATTTATCTAATAAGTGAATCTCTTTTTCTAGGTCAATCTCAATTCTAAAAACATTTTATCACAAACTAAATGTCAGCTGTACGCATTAAAATTTTTTAAAATGCTAAGATAAGAGATAAAATTAGATCAAGGCTTTAAAAAAATGGCAACAATTAAAAAAAAAACATATTATTAAATTACAATTATTCCATTTTAATTAAATTAACAAAACATTCTCACTTTTAACTCATTCATTTACTTTCACGCGGATTAAATTACTGAACATTAAACGTATAAGTAAAAATGTCAGTAGAAACCAGTTTAACATTAACAAAACAGCTCGATGTATATGAGATTGAGCAGTGAAATAAGATTAATATTTCGATAAAAAAAATGGAACCTATAAAAACTGCGCTTATATTAACTTTGAAAAAATTATTAAAAACCAGAAAAAAATATAAAAACAATGAAACTTATATCTCTACAATGTTTACATTTTTGTTCGAGTTCGTCAAGGAATGCGAAATTCCATAAGGTTTAAAGAATTAAACAAATATTCAATTTTCATATATAGATTATTACGTTATAAAAATAAGGATTTAATATAATGAATGCTAATCTTTCCCAAAAATCCCAATGTAATATAATGGCTCTATATATCTCTCCGTTTTTAAATACACTTATTAATGAAAAATAAAAAAAAATTATTTCATTAAAAATTAAAAAAGTTTCGTTTGTTAAGTAAATTCTGTACATAGTTTTAGTGTCTTATTTTCAAAAATAAATTGCAAAAGCAATCCTTAAATGAAAGCCCGCTATAAAAAAGAAACTCGTAAATTTTAATCATATATTTTTTTTTTTATTTATTTTTTAGGTAAACTATTTTCTTATGCTAGAAGGCTTTAAGATCTTATTGATCAAATTATTATTAATAATACGTATATTTATTCATTCCAGGTATATATTTTCATACGTTCAATTTTATTCCCTTTATTTAAAACTCATTTTGGATACGTATTTATTATCAAAATCTCAAAAGTAACGGCTCAGAACGTAAGCGAGATTTTAAAATGCATAAAAGGACGGAAGTAGGAAGACGTTAATCATATCTTCCACTGATAACGATTCACTTTTCCTTATCTCACATTCACATCTCAATATCACACAGCTTGAGATTGGGGGAAGAGAAATGCTGAATGATGCACACTCACAAACACAGCTAATTTTCTCTATGGCTCCTAAAGATATGAATGAATAATTCTAGTACCTGGATTCTCGACAAGTACACTTCTGAGGTGGAGAGACGAGAGGAAAGAATCTACACAATTTTATCTGTCAATGTAGATTTGTGTGTTAGACATGTCTATCTTTAACAATAATATTTGGATGTGATAGTTTCTTCAAAAATGGACTACTTAATGGACAGATAAACTGAAAATTTACGCAAATTCAGACTGCTCACTGTCACCTGCTTTATATTTTCGTTTTCTAAATACTCTCATCCTGGATTTTTGGGATAAATTTCACCCAAATACGCAAAATAACTAAAAAGAAATTTGTTTTTTCGAATAATTGAAAAAAGAAACTCCTTTTCATTTTTCAAAAAATCTAAATAGGAGGAACAATTTTATAAAAAAGGAAAATATTTAGTTTCTCCATATTAGAAGCACTTAATATATTGTAAAACCAGATTTTTCATTCCATTTTCAAAAAAAGTTATACTCCTTAATTTTTGAAAGAATTATTTCTGATTAAAAAAAAAAATCTTATTATGTTAAAAGGAAGTTAAAACTTTTCAACACTAAATTCAAAACTGGCCTTTCGTGCACGAACGCAGGATTGTTTCTAGTGCCATGTTCCCTCCAGATGAAAATACGCCTATTATCAGGATGAACAGAAAAACGGGACTCGTTCGAGGAAAGAATATTGTGCCATTCATTTCTCCTCCAGTTCACATGCTCTACTGCCCACTCCCTGAGGGCGCGACAGTGCCTTGCTGTTAACGTGACACACACCATTGGTCGGCGAGCATACAGATCTACAGTGTGAAGGCGGTTTCGGACAGTTTGTGTCGAAACTGTTGTGCCAGTAGCCAAGCGAAGGTGTTGTTGAAGAAGATTGGCATTCATATTTCTGTCTCCGAGCCGTTAGCATTAAATAACGGCCTTCATTGGGCGTTATTGCACGTCTACGCCCCTGCCCTGATCTTCGGCCTGCATTTCCAGTATACAAAAAACGGTTCCAGTTCCTGGAAATCACACTTTTTGAAACTCCAATGGCTTCTGCTACTTCGGCTTGTGTTTGGCCTTCCTCTAACCAGCCAACAACTCACCAAGCTTCTGATTCGGTTAAATGACTTCGTTGAGACATCGCAATCATCGAAACAACGCGCTTACTGAATGCCGATCATTTTTCCGTTTTGTCTTTTACAATATCCATTAATTGTTTTGAACTGTATTTCACTTATTTTACTTTACAAGGCCGTTTTATTATAACGTATTACTTACAAATCAACTTTCGCTCAAATTTCAGAATATTTTTCTTAGGATTTATTTACTTCAAATTTGTTTGCGGATCAGGGAAGTCCTAATTGCTTTCATTTGCTAACTGATTCGCAAATCAACAATTTTCAGCTATTATAAGGTAAAAAAGCAAAATAAATAAAAAAAAAAAAAAAACTTTGTACAAGAAATGTTAATGTCACATAATTTTCTCTCTTCACAGAGAAAAGAGTGTAAAATTGACTCTTCCCCTTCACATAATGCCAAAAGGATGATATTGTTTTAACATGTTTGCATGTATTCGTTTCCTGTATGCTTTTCATTCTCACAAGTTATTAGTACTCTTTTTTGGCTAAATTTTTTTAAATAGCCAATATCTGAACATCTTTTAAAGTGTGGAGATAAACAAATGCAACAATGTAAATATTTATTAATTTCCATTTTTAAATGATTTAAAGATAATTCTTTTGATAGTTTTCTGCATATGTTAAAAGATTTTTTAAGGAAAATAGAACATTACAAAATTATTACAAAATTTTATTATTATTACAAAATGCAATGAATAGTTAAAAGATGAAATAATAATTTCAATATTGGTGTTTGCTAGAAATTTATTTTTTGTATTAATTTTATACAAAAAGATGATTATAAAAGTTTAAAACTTATTTAAAGTAGTATGTCGCAAACTACAGTCCACATAGTGAAAATCCTTGGATGGACATGCACATTTTGGTGCAGGTGTTTCATACACCGGTTTATGTTTTCTAATTTCTGGTAGAAACTTTCTGCCTACTGTAGGAACAGATGCATGTGACTGTTCACCTGATGTTGCAGGACTTTTATAACATGAATTATTTGTAGTTTCTAAGAATGTCCCCAATGTAGAAATAGATGCATGTTCCACTGATCGTGGAATTCCTTTATCATCTTCTTTGGGCTCTATAAATTTTCCTAATGCCTCTTCTACCTTTTTCGTTTTTACTTCTTCTGTAAATGCAGATCCTTCAGCATATGGTGAGTAAATTCTTCTTTCTCTACATACTGGTGATAGTTCAGATCTTTTACAAACTTCTAAATACTCAATAAATTCTTTTATAAATTTAGTTGCCTGACCATTTAACCTTGTCTGCTTCGCAGTGCGGAATTCACAAATTTGAGTTGGAGGTATAAATAATTCTGTAAATTTTATATTCGCTTCGTTAATCTCTATTAGTTTTTTCACTAACTTTTCCGCTTCTGAAATTATCTTTGCAGAATTAAGTGGTTCTTTAACTGGTATTGCAATTGATGTTGAAGGGCTTTCACTACATAATTTGCTATGTACTGGTGATAGTTCATATGTTTTACAAGCTTCTAGATAGTCAATAAATTCTCTTATTGATTTATTTGCTTCATCAATTAACTTTCGCTGCTCCGCAGGGCTGATTTTATGAATTTCCGATGGAGGTAGATTTACTAGTGCAATTTTTTTATTATCGTTGTTATTTTTTAGTTTTTTTAATATTTTTTTTACACCCGAAATCATCTTTGCAGCACTAAGTGGTTCTTTACTTGGTGTTGCAACTGATGTTGAAGATCTTTTATTACATAGTCTATATCTAGCTTCTTCTACCAACTCTTTATATACTGTAGATGCATTTGATCGTTCAATGGATGGTGCACTGTTTTTATCTTGATACATATCTTCAGCATCTTGTAGGAACTCTGATTTAGCTTCAGAAGGAGATCCATAGGATTGTTCAACTAATGTGAGACCAGGGATGAATGTAGGTGCATTCACATCCTAAAGGAAAGAAATGGGATAAATCAGTGCTGTGCATTTAATGATATAAAGATAAGCAAAGATGAAAAAAAGTTTCTTTTTTTTTCTTTTCTAAAATTATATAATTGCAAGTTTTACTACCAAGCTACTAATAAAAATCCAACTTTTTGAAAGTTAAAAATTTATAAATATGTCAGGTTTTTCTTTTTTTAATTAAAAATACAAAAAGTGCAAGAACATTTCAAATAATGAATCAGCAAATAATGCAATTGATACACAGAAAATGCAGCGTTTTGAAATCTTAAACCAACTATTTCATGAAACTAATTTTTAATAACACATATATGAAGTATAGAAAGATATAAAGAAAGAATTTTGTAATAGTCAAAATATTTTGCCAAAACACTTTGACGAATCTTCATATTTCAGACTTCCCAAAACCTGAATGTTTACCCATCAGTCTCTCAGTAAATACAACAACTGAAACATAAAATGGCTTATGCAGTATGAGGTATTTTTACCAGTTTTGGATGAAATAGGTCTGTTCGCTCAGTCGTTTGTGAGCACATGAAAGTAATGATTTTAAAAATGCAAAATGCTAGATGGAAAAAATTTAGCATGTGACTTTATTATCAGAATGGTAGACATGTGGCTATCAACAAATCAAGTTAAATTCATCAACAGACTGACAGTATGTTGACCTGTATATCTGTGTGTAAGCGAATATGATTACTTCAAAAAAGATCAATAAGATAAATGAAATTTACTTATGCCTAATAAATATCAAAGTTTCCACCCAATCAGTTAAAAGGTAGACATATCAAATCTAGATTCAATTTCTCCCATAATACTAATACTATAGTATTATGGGAGAACTGCATGTCTCTTTATCACAAGTGGAATGTGGA
Source organism: Argiope bruennichi (assembly GCF_947563725.1). NCBI lineage: Eukaryota > Metazoa > Arthropoda > Arachnida > Araneae > Araneidae > Argiope > Argiope bruennichi. The sequence goes on along the minus strand of NC_079163.1, from coordinate 111,463,420 downwards.
TGAACATGTAGCATCTTTTAATTAGCATCTTCAAATTAATATATGTTTTAAAGCAATCTTTTTTAGCATCTTATGATAAGAACAGCATCACCTTTTGGCCAACTTTTTAACTATTTTTTTTTCCACAAGCAAAATTCCCAATACTTAATTCCTACTCATGTGAAAAATCGGGTCATTCTGACTAGCAATTCTTTTTTTAATGGCCTTTTGAGTGTGATTTTAATCGTCTTATATGCAAGAATAATATATAGAACAGGCAAAATTTATTACATGGAAGCAAATGTGCAATAAAACCCAACAAAATAAAAGAATAATCTAATAATGTATCACATAATAACAGATGAGGAGCTTAAAGCATTACTGAATTTCATGGAACGATATTGCTAGGTGTATGTGATACTAATGGTTAAGTGTTAAATGAAATAAGTCAGAATTTTTGTGCATGTCACTGTGATTCCTTTTTCTTCTTTATAAAAATTATTTTATTAAATTTTTGGTAAAATTAATTTTTTTGGTAATATTTTATGGTGTTTCTTAAAATAAAGCCTGTACTGAGCCATCAAATCTCAATGTGTTTCCTCTGAAAGATTTCCACAATTTTGACCACAGCTGTAGTTTACAATAGTTTTCCTGTAAATAAATGTTATAAAGTGGTATTTGATAGCAAAAAAAGAATTGATGACAAAAGCATATGTATTCTGTAGTCCTTATTATGATATTCGCCAATGATAATTTTTATTACTAGGAATCTAATTTGAAATAGCTTAAAGAAGAAAAATTATTATTAGTGATATATTTATCTTCTTACTTTGCTTCAATAATTCAATATATTGACCTCTTTCCAAATATATTTGTATTATTAAAAACTTAAATAATAGTTCTAGCATAAACCAGCAAGAATGTTCTCTTGACATTCTCGTATACTGGCATTATATAGCATATTCCATACTGTTTATATCCGTGTTTAATATGACCTCTATTATGGAAGCATCGGACTCTGTGAAGCTTTTTCACAAGAATGGTGACTGTGCGGCAATTGCATTGAAGTATTTCCAGACATTAACTCTCTCAGCGTCAAATTCTAGATATCTTTGCGAATTTTATTTTTTCCTTTAAAACGGCAAACCCAAGATATCTTGTGTAAAGACAGTCACTTAAAAATGTCAGAACAGAGGTTTTCCTATGACCGATTTTTCACTTTCTCCAGATTTCCTGTCGTGGGTATAATGATTGAGAATGGCTATAATCAGTTGAAGGTCAATGATTCATAGACCGTCAGTGGGACTTAGGATAAGATAAGTCTATCTTTGAACTCATGATGCATTCAGCAGCGTACTCTGCGTCGTGGTGATTTGATTTGGAGAGTAACTGTGTATCTAAAATAAATCTTAATTAACGAGCATAAAATCGAATGTATGCAAAAATAAACTTCGTATTACACATACACGCACTATAATTAGCCAGATATATATGATTTTGAAACTTCAAAGTTGAGAAATGTAGTTAATTTAAAAATAAAATAAAAGAAATGTAAAACGAATAATTAAAAGTTGACACCTTTCTCTTATATAGATTTCTTTTATTTGAGACTAAAAATTTAAATTGCTTTTGTAATTTAAGATTTAATATAATGCACAAAACATAAAAGATTTACTTAACACATGAGTATGTTTATAATTTTTAATAAAATCATTTTCTTAGTTTCCATTGATTAGTATATTTGAAACAATAACCCCCAAAATGCATATAGCCAAGATGAAATGTTTTATTCTGAAAATATTAATACTGATTATACATATATATATATATATATATTTACAATGCCATTATCAGTATATGAAAATTTGAAAGCCTGCCTATTTCTTTGAGCCTTATACAATTCCAATTTCTTGACGAATTCAAACAAAATTTGACACAAATATTTCTTAGCACCTGGAAAATCAGCTAAATAATTAAAAAGTTTCTACATCTTTCTAAAAGGGGCAAAAGAATTAAAAAACTATGCAATTTTCCGCCATAACTTCTGAACAAATCTTTGCAAAAAATAATAATAATAATAAGCGTATTTCAGTAATGTCAATTTGATTACCATATAATCATCCTTCGATTTTTAATAAATTACAAAAAGTTAATTTTCGCTCGCTCGCTCACTCTCTCTCTCTTCACTGAGTAGTTATGTCTACCATTCGACGCTCTTACTGATTTTAAAATTAAATTGTTTCAGACACTGTCATTTTAAAATTACCTAAATTAAATTACTTATTATCAAAAATAAAAGAAAATTCTAATATGCAAGTACATTAATTTCTTAAACAGCATCTTTTAAAATTGCTGTTCTGTTTTTTAATTGTCTAAGCTGATTTTGTTTCTCTCTTTCTCTTTATTTTTTTTACTTTAGCAATTTTGATGTATCCATTTGATATGTCTTAAACTTTTGTTGTTGTTGTGCTTTTTTTCTTCTTTTTGTTTGAGTTCGTTGAATAACATTTTATTTCACTTGACAACTTTGTCAGTATCATACTTTATCGCAATAGATTTAAAACCATACCTTTTAATATGTAACGACACCATAATATGTAGTATTCGGGGCCATCAGTAGTTTCCCTTACATGTGATTGACATGTGTCAGAAATCCCTATCAGAATCTTATTAATATATTAGCATTGTGGAGAAATATTTTCCCTATCAAAATCTAAGGTTATATAAGACGAGGGATAATTTATTTCGCCCCTTCTTCCCCACTTCTGCTTTGTGGACGCGAAATGTCCGCGTCTTTGCTTGTAAATAATTATGCTTTTCCGATGGATTAAAAAGAATTTAAAAAGATAAAAAGTCTCTTCACTGTCTTCAAAACTGCATCCTGCATCACATAAAATAATGTTGTATATTAAAGAGCCGACAGGATTCGAAATTCTTTACATATTAAAAAGTCGACAAGGATAGTTTCCTGTGAAAAATTATGAAATGAACTAAAGAATTAAAATTAAATCCGCTGGCCAGATTTCAACGCTGCAATGCGTTCGCCGTACTCTAAAGATGACTGTTCGGTCCAGGTTCACCCAGCTGCGATGTTTCCGTGGCGAAGCTCTTTCACCGCCGTCTCCTTCGGCTGCCTCGGCCACATCGTTTCACGCAAACCGTAGTCCCGGATCCGGTCCAGTTCCTGTTGAATCCTATGCCTTCCACAACCTGTGACTTCATCCGACACTGCTTGTGTTTGTGCTCCATATCGTCATGTGCGTGCTCCTTATATCTTCAGGGAGTTGGGACTCCTTGTCATCATAAAAATTTTCTGGCTCCTTACCTGTGCTGAATAATCCCGATCACGACGTCATTCCTTGTTATATTATCACTACAATATAATAATCGCCTACTTTACACATCAGTAGTCTCCAGTGCCAAACTGAATTAACCAGATTTCCAAAATATTACTTGTGTTTTATATTATCACCAAAATTACTTGTGTATTATTATCACTAAAAAATCATCCATCAGCTGATTCAACGAGTGAAATTCAAAATTTATATTCTGTATTTTTGATTTGATTTTAAATTGCATTTTTCTATTATAACATAATTGCAAATATTTTTTTTTGTATTATTATTCAAAATATCATGAGTTTTAGTTTAAAATGTTGAGTTTTTAAATTTTTTCATATTTATTATTTAAAATTTATTCATATTATTATAATTTGTTGATTTGAAATTTATGTGCATGCTATTAATAACTAAGAAAAAATGATTTCCCCAATTTAATTAAATTTAGCTAACTCAGAGGTTTTTAAAAATTATGCATGCAGACCTTGTGAACGAAAAAAGTAACATACCAAGATTCTTATATACTTAATAATTAATGGCACATGATAATTAGACAAATGTAGTGAATACCTCAGGGGAAATTTTTGCACCTCTGACAGTTATTGAGCTGCCGTCTGTTATCACTGTGTCCAAATACTTGTTTCTTACAAAATACAAATATTTTTTTTTTAAATATTTTTTTTCTTTCCCAAATATCATAAGAGTATTTTGAGTCTTGCATTTGTTACATTCATTCGAAAGTGTTTTGTTTGAACTCTTTGAATTTCGCATTTATTATTATTGTCATTTCCAAATGATTTATTTGAAATACAGGAATCTCACATTTATTTACATTTCCAAAAGTTTTATATGAAACCATTCAATTTTACATGTATTATTTTTATATCCAAGTTTTACCTGAAGTTTTGAATCTTGTGTTTTATTTACAGCTAAATTACTTTACTTAAAATCATAACATTACTGATATTTCATTTGGGTGAAATCATAATATTAATATTATATTTAATAATACTTTATTTCTAATTTAATAATTTTGTTGAGTCAGATTTCCTAACATTTAAGAATAATATATCATTGACAATCCTCACCAAATTAAATTCAACAGCTGAGTTCCTGCAGAAAAATAGAATAAATGTGTGTACCATATCATTTAATTATTAATATTTTGTTATTACTGATGATTAAGATTTTTATATACTATTTTCACAAATATAATTCTTTTTATACTTCTAATATAAAATGATGAATGGGATTTCTGTATTGATGTTTCTATAATGTGAAGGTAAGGGAAACTTGGGTATTACTTTTAATATGCCTTTAAATTTTAATTTTTCTTATTTGACCACCACTGTAAGGTAAGGCTATGTGTCGAGGGCCCCGATATACTTTCACGTCTTGCAGTGGGGGGGAAAAATGTAATGATATTTTAAACTTCAATTTCAACATAATTAATTTCCAAGATTTTATCTTAATTTGGCCCATAGTAACTTCATTCTAAAATTATTCTCTTATTTCGTGATCCAATTCCACTTTTTCTACTTAATTAATTCAAGATAAGCTTTATAAAACTGCTGAATCAGCTAAACGCCGATACTTTCACATGCTCGGTGGGAAGGAGTAGAAAATGTCCAGTAAGCACATTCTTTCTTAAAAGATCCCTGTGTTTCCCTTACATGTGATTGACATGCGTCAGAAATCCCTATCAGAATCTTATTAATATATTAGCACCGTGGAGAAATATTTTCCCTATCAAAATCTAAGGTTATATAAGACGAGGGATAATTTATTTCGCCCCTTCTTCCCCACTTCTGCTTTGTGCTGCGCTGTGGTGGAAGCGAAATGTCCGCGTCTTTGCTTGTAAATAATTATGCTTTCCCGATGGATTAAAAAGAATTTAAAAAGATAAAAAGTCTCTTCACTGTCTTCAAAACTGCATCCTGCTTCACATAAAATAATGTTGCATATTAAAGAGCCGACAGGATTCGAAATTCTTTACATATATATACACACACGTACGAATAAAGCAATACTGATAAAAGCAGGTCAACATTTTAAAAACGAATCTGCTTTCAAAGAATAATACATAATAATAATGCAATGGTAAAAGAAGGTAAAAAATATATGCCATTAAATGATGATGCTGAAAATAGCCATTCATGCTTTATTCATTGCCTACGCGATTTCGAGCTTCAAAACCTCCTAACCAAAAACCACATCATGTTCTCACATGATAAAAGCAAAAAAACGCATATATTTAATTTGCAACAATTAGAGGCATATCAAAAAAATTATTATTGCATTTTTTGTATGTTTTTTGCCTAAGTTTTTTGAAGTGTTTTTAGTGTGAAAAAACTGAAAATTGATCATCGATTTCCACACAAACTTGTTTCATGAAGCTATAAAGCAATAACAATCCCTTCTGAGAATATTTGAAGTGTTGTTATCTTATAAAGCAAAAATTCTACGCGATAAGCAACAAACGTCCTTCGAAAGTTCAGGTTCAATAGCATCCCCACGGAGAGCAAAATTTTCAGCAAGGGAAAGCATTTCCTTTATCCAAACTGTGACACTTTTTAGAGTAATCCTGAGTTTTAGGCGTGACAGTTTCTTTAAGCATAGCAGTTTGCGTATCTACCGACAAGAGGGTTAAAGATTTTAAGAAACGGTATTGCTCCGATGACTGCAATTGATCTGAAAATTATTGATAAATTCGTATGGGCGCGTTCATTTGACGTGAAATACGGCAGAGGGAGGAAAGCAATTGTTTCGACCTTAATCAGTAGAGGATGTAATTATAACACTGCAAGAAGTTTAAAGTAGTGCTTTCTGAACGACTAGTGGGAATTTCCCGAACTTTAGACATGCCTGATGGCACAATTCGTCAAATTTTACGAAACATCCTACAATGCTACCCCTTGAAATTCAGGATTATTTTGATCCGACCAGCCAAAAAGAGAAGTTACGGGTGCTGCAATTCCTTATTCGAATGGAAATCGACAATACAATGCCATGGAACATTTTGTAGACGGACGATGCCCATCTCCACCTCAAAGGTTCGGTCAATACACAAAATTGCAGAATATGGGCAAGCAAAAATCTGCTCGAATTGCAACCATTGGCTCTTCATTCTCAAAAGGTCACCGAGTGATTCGAGTTCATGGCAGCATTTATCACTGGCATCTTCTTGTTTTGAAGAGAAAAGTCTTTTGCATCTGTAGCCTGTACAGTCAATAGTTATGAATCTATTTTGCGCAACCAACTCATTTCAGGGCTGCAATAGCGCGAATGTGTGAATAGAACAGTTTTTATGTCAGACGGCGCTTCTCTGCAGACTGCAACATTAGTGAAGCAGCTGTTGAATCCGCATTTTGGAAAAGGCCGAATTATCAGTCATCTCTTCCCAACAGCTTGGTTACTACAATAACTTGATCTGAGCCCTTGTAACTTCTGACTGCTGGGTTACCTAAAAATTGTTGCCTACAGAAATCTGATTGTGATCTTAGGTGAACTGAAAACGCACGTTATGCAGCATATCAACAGTATCACCACTGAAACCGTCTGATCTGTTGTGAACATGACGTTTTGGCTTTCAGCTTGTCGGAAAAAATGGTAGACAGTAGAGTGAATATTTCCCAAGGAAGTTGTTGTTGACTTCCTTTTCTTGATAATTTCATCAGTCTTTGCTTTTTCTAGTTTTTGGCTCGTGAACAATTAACACTTCTTTTTTTTCCCCAAGCCATTGTGGTCCTAGCTTGTCGTGGTGGAAGGGCTTTCAATAAAGAATATCATGTCTTTAAAATAACATCTTATTGCTATACTTTAGAACTTTTTTTTCTTTCTCAAAAACGTATTTTCATTACTTTATGTAAACTCAGATGAAAAATCAGGTCATTTTGACTAGTGGTTCTTTAAAAAATAAATAAAACTTTTGAAAGTTCGACTTCAATTGTAATCACCCTGTATTTTGCGCCATCACTAGCAAATAGCCATATTTTGATCTCATCAATCTCTATCACACAGACCAACTTTTTCGCCATTCAGTTTGAATGCGCTTTTGCCCAGATTAAATTTTCAATCTTTGTATTGATTTTTAAAATGTTTTGTTTACATTGAATTCTTGAATTTAGACAAAATTACTGCAATTTGCATCAAATGGTCCTTACTCTTAACATCACAATACCTTATGCCGTTTCACATTGTAAACTCCCTAATGATTTTCGTCTATCATGTAAACACAATCCTTTAATTATTCCATCATCACCTGGTATTGTGCACCTTTCCTTGTCTTTATCAGTTTGGTTGAGTTTCTATACTCCTTCCACAATCTAGAAAGACTTGTTAGATTTCCATCAATTTTCTTTCTAATTTTAATATAACTAATGCCTTCTTCATGTAATAGCAAAACTTCAGATCAATTTTTTTTTTTTTTTTTACCACTCAACTCTATGTTTTTACTTTTATCATTTTTACTTCTCACAAAATGGAAAAGTACGAAAAAAAATGTTAATAACTTGATGGTAATTACAAAAAACATGGAAAAACGACCTCCTCTGAGTTCCAAAATATGGTTTTGCATTTGGTAAATTCTACTAATAATAAGATACCACTTTATTGTCTGTTTAAAAAATGTGTTCATTGGCTACATTCAAATGAAGAAAAGCTAACTCTTATCAACTGAAGCAGCATGTTTCTTTCTTCAGGTTATTTTGCTATAACTTAAAAAATGCAAAGTAAACATAATTGAATTAATCACTTTCTTGTATAAATTATCCTTCATATGGTATATAGCTTTAAGTTATTCTGCAAATACTACCGCTGTTATAAGAATTAGAATTTCCAAAATGCACTTTACCTAAAAGTTTCACAATTCTCGCCAATTCTGTAATAAATTGAAATAGAAAATTTCACTTTTTTTTTCTTCTTTTCTTTGAGCTGATAGAACATCATTAGGAAAAAATTTAAATTTCTTGATAATAGTTTTCATAAAAGATCTTTTTCGTTTTTAAATGCAAAGAATACTCATTTAACATTAAAACTGAAGAAAATTAAAGAAACACAATTTAAATTAAATCATGAAAATTAAGAAAACAAATCTTGTCACAGAACCACAAAATCTTGAAACAGTAAAACAAGCATGCAACTGACTTTGCACTTTTTTTTTTTTTTTTTTTTTTTTTTTTTAAGAAATAGGGCATGTTTAAGTAATTTCATAAATTGAACAAATAACAGAAGTAGCTTACTCTTTTCAAATCTTCTTCAGTCTTTTTTTCTTTGATACGCATAGACAATACAGTAGCCTTATAAGCAATACCTGCCAGCAAATTAAAATCTTTCTCTGTGACCTCCAAGGTATCCTGTAAAAACATAATGAGAAATTATAGACAGTAACAATGAAAATAAAATATAAATAATATATACTCAATTAATAATCCTCCTGAATAATAATAACTCCTGAAAATTACATACTTTTTATTCTTTGAAATTTAGTTATTTACAAACATGGAAAACTTTCAACTTCTTCAGAAAACTATAGATTTTTAAACAATCAATACCAAGTGCCACAAAGCTTTCCAAAAATTTCATTTAAAGCATGATTTTAACATAAACACAGGGAAAAACTTAATATGCATTCACTCTAAAATTGCAAGTTTTCAAAATATGAGTGACAATCTAATGTAATAAAATAATAAGGAATATAAATATTTCAAGTGATACTGCAATGTACACAGAATATAAATTGGGGGGGGGGGGGGGCTTTTTTAATTTTGGGTGAATGGAGGATAATGGTATAGAATTTTGATGGCAAATCCGATCTAATCAGATAAATAGATATTCTGAATAAATATAAATCGTCTTTATAGTTTCCAAATATTTAGTAAGTTTCAAAAAAAAAAAAATCTTCTCCATCTATGAAGGAGGAAGGAAGGGGGGGGGAATCAAAAATACAACATATCACCATTTACATGATCATGAAATTTAATTTTACAAACATAGTTGAATATAATCATGCTAAAATCAAGACCAATAAATTGAAATCAGCAATTACTCTTTGTAAAAAATTTTCTTCTGCCATGTTAACAGAAAATTACAAGGGAATCAATTGATATTGTGCAAGATTCTTGAAATGTTGCAATGTTTAATACCAAGTTCAAGCTCAGAAAAATTTCAATAGCCAGCTTGTATAAACCACAGCTACTGCATGAATTTTCCCCCCCCAGAAACGTTTAGCAAAAAGCGAGCCACAGTAACAATTAACTTAGAGTTGCATTCACAATACAAAAAACTCTCACATTTGTTAACTAACATAAGTGCAGTAAAAAAACACCTTGATATTTCAGGCCAATAACTAATAATTACTGTCTATAAATAAACTCTAATCTAGCTTTTATGCAAGGTATACAAATAATAATCTACAGTTATAGAATTAAAAAAAACAAACTCTTCTGGAATTAGTACTGGGTTATATTTCTTAGAAAAAATAACTTTAAAAAACTTATCTAAAAACTTCATTTTTTGTAAGTAAAATTTCCATTTTGTTAACTTAAACCAATATCTAATTACATAATATTATCTCTATATATTTCACTATTTTTATGTTGTGATAAGATTTAATCCAAACAAATAAAATATACCATTCTCTGAGATGTGAGACGCAAAAATCTTTCTGGAGACATTTCATTGACACAGTGTACGTGTGCATCTATATTATTTGTTTCAGCTGGAACTGCAACAGACGCAGATACATCCATATTTGTTTCAGCTGGAACTGCAACAGACGGAGATACATCCATGTTTGTTGTGGCAGTTGCTGAAGTCATTCCAAGACCTTTCCTTTGATTCAGAATTACTCGAAGATCATCGTGAAGATCATCGTAATCTTTTCCTTTATTAGTAGAAAACTGAGTATGACTGAAAAAGAAATCTGTAAGTTAAATTATAAAAATCCCTGAGAGGATGCAAGTTTCATTTAGCAACTTCGACTGCTCTTTGAAGCAATATACTAGTAATTTTGAACTATGATTGGATAATATAGGTAAAATCTAACAATATCTCTAAATTTCCACATTATCATGAGAATATTTTTTAAGATATCATATAAACTTTTAAATGTGTGAATCTTTAAACAGTTGCTGAAAAATACTTTGATATGCAGCAGGATATGATATCCTAACTATAAATAATGTCAATTTATACTGTAATCTTTGTTAATAAACTTAATTGACTGGGAAATGTGTCTATATTAATTTACTTTGCTCAAATTTTTAAAATAACTCAATTAAAAACATATCTCAATTTAGATTAAAATATTCAGACAGAATTGGTTTCCATGTAATCTATACAATGAAAAAAAAAATTTATTTTCATTGCTATTCTTTGCAATCAGATCATGACTAACAATTGTTCCCTGGAAAGGGATAATTAAAACCATAACTTGGTTGTAGTTTTAATTTTTAAATTTGAATTAAAATTTAATATAAAATATCAAAATAAGAGGTAATATCTCATACTACAAAATGTAATAGATGCACCTGTTATATATTTTAATTTTATTTCGTTTCTTTTTAAAATTTCTGTTACTGTAGTATAAATGGAAGGACAATATTATTCACCAACAGATACATATCAAAATTTCTCTAAAATATCAATTAACAGTGAACTTAAATTAGAAATTAGAAAATAAAATCTCAAATTTACAAGAAAGAGTTTAAAAAATTATTTATTAATGCAAATCATTATGAAATAAAATTGTTTTAATTCAAAGAAAATTATCTAGGAAAATTTCAAATATTTCCTCATATTTTAAATGCAGACTCCTACTTTATTGCTAGTTAAAGTGCTGAAACATTCGAAATAAAATTTTATTTGAATATTCTAAAAAATTTGTAGGCAACACCGTGAAACTGCTCTGTTGTAAAAATTTTAAAATGAGGGATTCATAAAACAACAAACTTTGTAATAATATTTATATTTGTGCATACTATTCAATAATTTTGTGAAACAGCAGATATTCATTACATGTAAAATTTGAATGTTAGACTATCAAAAATAAATACTTTATCTTGGTATGAAATACAGAAGATTAAAAAAATAAATAAATTAAAAATCACATTTTTGATAACTAAACTGGTTATATAACTAATATATCTAATTTTTTAGACAGTTTATATATTATAATTAGTTTCTGATTAATAAATGATGAAAGGAAACAATTTTGTTTTTTAATCTAAATCATGTCTCAATATAAAATTAAATATTGGTATTGGGAGATTTAGTTTCATAAGTTAAAGTAAATCTAAGTTTTCTTTTTATATTTTGTAGGCTATTTCTACATTGTATACTATTTCTCTATGCAATTCTTAATGCTTAAAATTCATGAATCAAGCTTTTATTTCACGTAAAAATATTACTGATTTTACAACATAAATAAGCAATCACAATGATTAATTGAATCATTCACACTTATTCACAATTGTAAAAACTTTGCTTATATGTTCTCAAGTTAACAGCTAATCATTTTTAACTGATTCATGCTAGAAATCCTAAATATGGACGCTCATTAGCCACTAATGCAAAATTTCCAGAGAAGGAAAAACTTTCAAAACTCTGTTTCATACAATAAAATTCAATAGTATTTTCTACATATAAGTTTTTTTACAGAAATAGTTTTGAATGATTCTTTCCTGCAGCTTCTGAACAGTTTGCAGCTTCATATATGTATTACTTTAAAATGTACACATCCTGACAATTACATCTTACCAAGTTAATTATTCTTATAATTATTCAGTTTAATTTGCGTTAAAATGCAGAATTAAATTTGCTATTCTGAATTAGTTTCAGAAATAGATCATCATAAAAACTTTATCAAAATTAACTTTATTGGGAAAACTATTAAAAACACAAATATTAGCTAATGAGCATCTAGTATAGTTTAGTTACATTAATGTCCCCATTTTAAAGCAACACTAAGATTATTTTGGGGTGGACCATGAAATTTTGAATCACAGTCAGATGACAAGGACATCTGAGATGGCACCCCCCCCCTCTCCACACCAGTGCGAGGACTTAACGTGCAGCAGACCCACTTCTTCAGTGGAAAAGGATCTCGAGCCTGAAACCCTCTGGATCCAAAGCCCTTATCACCAGGCCCTTACCACCTGCAGACCTTACCACCAGGCCACCATGGCCAAAATGCGCATCTAATAATCAGTGTGAAGAAACCAACATTACTGCTGGTATTTTAAGTTACAAAAACATACAAGATTAATCAAATCAGGAATTGAAAAACGAAAAAGTTAAAACATTTGCATATACATCTTCTTGAAATTTAATTTCGAGCATTCCAAATTGTGAAAAGGCAGGGGAAAAAAAAAAAGAAAAAAAAAATCGCACTTGATGTTGACAGTGCTGGAGACATACATTTGCTTTTCAGTAATTTAAAACTTGACATAAACAATGAATACAACAAACATTAAAGGAAATAGGTGACAAATGTGAGTGAGTCATGCATGATATTTGGACCAATCAAAATCTACTTCAAAGCCAGTGGGACAGGAAGAGTGGGGTAAAATATGGGTATGAAAACCATGTTTGAAAATAAGAATTACTCTGAAGTAAGAATTTACTTGCAATCAAGGTTTAAGTGGCTTGTGAATATACTCCTTGCTTGATGAATACAGCTTTATTGATACTTCTCAATTTTTACTACTAAACTGCCTGGCAGTTTGTCACCAATATGGCAACAAAACGGAACACTCTTCTAGCAACCCCAAGCCGTTTTGTTTACTACTTTTTAATGGTTGAGTTATACATGAACTACAACTATTTTATGAAAAATGTTAATTTAAAAATAATATAAATTAAAGATTTTAAGTTTTTGACACTACAGTTTTCTTTTTAATTGTCAGAATGCACTATAAAAAATCGTCCGAATTCTTACTTTAGGAAATCGTTTGCATTCGTTGTTTAAAAATCATCTGCAATGGAATTCTTCGCAGTTCTTGCAATTCTTCTGGTGCTCTAATGGTTGGTTCTCTTGATAATTTGTTGTATTGGCACTTGTGCAAGAATGGATGTCTGTTGAATGGGACATCATTAAATATTTTGAATCTGCAGAATGCATGAAGGGCGAGTGAAATATATATTTATATTTATGAGGAAGTTAGGAAAGCATGTTTGTTTGTATGTACTTTTCTTGTTATCCACACAGTCCTTATGTTCAATGTGCTAGAGAAGCTACTAGGTTTCCGTTTCCGTCGCCAGCGAAGCCATAGAATGTTTTTTGTTTTTTTAAGTTAAAAAATTCTGCCCAGAGCCTTCTTCAGATGCCGACAGGCATTGCGTGTTCTAAATTTTGCTCTTTTCACAACAGACCGGAGTAGATGTAAAATAAAAATCTCAGATACAGATGAAATAAATCTCAGATTAAAATAAAAATTACAATACTTATCACTAAAGATAATGCTTTTAGTGCATAAAGTGATAACCATAGCTGTTTCACAGAAGTGCTTTTTTATTAGCGACTTGGCATAGGAAAGGGACATACTAAACTCCACTTTTACCGCCAATCTTATTCTTATTTTACCTATTTAAAATTACTAGACAATGACAAGGTACTAGATTTTTACTTATAAGAAGTGATAATAATGGAATAGCTGAATCTCCCAGTGTAGTGGATTCAACTCTGACCGGTATAGTGGCTATTACATTTAAATAATGAACAGGTGATGCTTGATTGCTTCATTTGATAGATTTAATATTTAAAATCATTCCTAAGAATTTCTAGCAAAATAAGTATACTATTCAATATTATTGACTATTTATATAGTTTTATGGAATTTATTGTATAAATTGAACATATGGTATAAATAATGCAATTGACAAGAAAAATATTGAAGGTAATCATAATCAAAAGCAGAAATGTAAAGGAATTAGTAGTATATTTTGTTAAAAATCAACAGCATCTACCTGCATTCAGCATGTTGTTCCAAATTTGAGTTGGAGATGCCTCGGTACTTTGAACCTCTTCTAAAGAATGCAGAATTAGTTTCATAATTTTTCTGTTTGTATTCTTCAGAATAATTTGTTTCTTTGAACATTTTTCTTCTAATTCCCCTTCCACCAGGAAGGGAGATCCTTTGCCTTCTCATTCTATCAAAAAGATTAAACGCTGATTATACTTATGTAAAAATTGGCAAACACAAAGAAGTTGTCAACAATGACACCAATAACTAAAATCACTTTATATAGCAACAAAACGATCATTTAAAGTCCAATTGTCTATACTGCTAGAGACTCAAACACTGAAAACTCTTCAAAATTCGATTCAAATTTTTGAGATTTTTCAAAATTTGAATTCATAAAATTTTTTCTAATTATCATCACGCCACCCTATTTAGTAAAATTTTTACCTTTTTAAACATACATAAAATGCTACAATAGTTTGCACGTAAAAAAAAAATCCAAACTGTTGAATACATATCTTTTAAATTTTGTAAATTTTTAATGAAATAATAAAGTTTTAATGAAGTTAAAGATAAACATTTTTAATAGAAGTTTTATGGCAATTAATTCAATAACTTTTTTACAAATCCAAAAGTATAATAAATATAATTATCAGCTATAACATCAGACAATGCCAGTAAACTAACAATAAGACATATTGAAACAAATGGTATTACTTCAGCAAAATGGATATGTTTCTTAAAATCTATATTAATAAAAGTGAAACTCATAAAAAGTTCTTAACTCTACAGAAATTCAAATTATTAAATAATGGTGCACCAAATTTTGGTCATAAATATTATAAGTACAAGGAAGATGTTTGTGACAATTGACCAAATATTTTTTATTAATTATAAATTATATTCCATGTATAGAAATGATCTTTTTTTAATGTTGACATTCCTTTGGAATAAAAAATAACATGCATATTTTAATTACTACATTTCTTAGAATTGAGATTGCCAACTCACATTGCTCTATCAAATTTTGCATTTTTCTTTAATAAATTAATAATAACAAAAACTAGCTTTCAACAGTTTTTAAAAATTACTCCGTTGATATACACATTCACAAAAGTAGAAGATAAGAAGATTTTAACAGGATTCTTACATTTTCAAATGAAAAAAAAAAAAAAATCATGAACCTTTTTATAAGTATCCAAGGACCTTAAAATTACACATTTGAGACAAAAAAAAAAAAAAAAGAGAAGCAAATAATGAATTTATACAAATATTTTCAAATTTAAAGTTCAAAGTTTCACCATTTCCTTACTTTCGATTTCTAGATGTTTAAGAGAATTGTATTAACAACACTTGTGTGCTCATCTTGTGTTCATAAAACAAAGCTTACAGTTCAAAGCGGCTTTCCAAATCTCAATGCAAACGCCTTATAGCCATAGTATCATTACTACTTTATTTTAATTTCGCCCAACTACTACTGAGTGTTAACTTCGCTAACATACTTACACTTTAGTTGAAACAAACTCAATTTAAAAATAATAACTTCCAACCTTACTTTTGTCCAGTCCTATGTGTTCCAGTAATCGCGTTTAGAATAATTCAGTTTGCTATAACGATATAAAAGATTGCAAATGCAGGCATAAAGCAAACAATATGGTAAGTATAAAAACAAAGGTTCTAAATAATTTTTAAAAACTAGGAATTTAATAAAACTGGAACCAAAAAAAAAAACAAAAAACAGTAGATCTTTCGATTTAAACCGCTTATTTATTTATAGAATGACTTACAAGTATCTTGACGTGATATTCTCACTTGAATCGTATGTTGAAGGTAAATAGTTAGCAGTAGCAAATACAGCGGCTTTTTTCTCCTCACTTCAGTTACTTTAAAATCAAAGTCTGTCATGAACGAAGCATACATGAGGATCACCTCTCTGAATATTAGCCTTTCTGTGTCCAATCATAGACAATATACAATATGGTAAGTATAAAAACAAAGGTTCTAAATAATTTTTAAAAACTAGGAATTTAATAAAACTGGAACCAAAAAAAAAAACAAAAAACAGTAGATCTTTCGATTTAAACCGCTTATTTATTTATAGAATGACTTACAAGTATCTTGACGTGATATTCTCACTTGAATCGTATGTTGAAGGTAAATAGTTAGCAGTAGCAAATACAGCGGCTTTTTTCTCCTCACTTCAGTTACTTTAAAATCAAAGTCTGTCATGAACGAAGCATACATGAGGATCACCTCTCTGAATATTAGCCTTTCTGTGTCCAATCATAGACTTTCTTTTTCCGTCTCCACATTTGTTGCCTACTAGATTGTGATTGGCTAAAAAAAATTACGTGTATATTTACATTGTAGAAGAAAAACAAAGAAGGAATTTGCATTAGTAAATTACTGCTTATCTAGATAAGTTTGAGATGAGAAGCCGAAAAGTTTAGAGCAGGATCTTACTCCCCCCCCCCCAGAATATACAATTGCGATAGAGGATTTATTTGTTCTACAGAGTTGAAACTTGCGCTAAAAGTAAAGTTTACAATGGAAAACACGAAAATGCATTCATAAGCAATAAGCTGAGATAGAGATTCATAATCCACGATTTTTTGAATAACAAATAATTTTGCTATTGTTATTTTTAAATATTTGTTCCAAATATCTGTTATTTGTTCCAAATATCTGTATATCTAAATATTTGTTCCAATATATTATTTCAATCATATTATTAATTAAAAATTATTACTTAATATTAAATATAAAATTTATTAATTGTAATTAATACTTAATTTGCTAATTTAAGTAATGTGTGATTGAATTAATTTATCTATTTCCGCTTACTTCTTAAATTTGATTTTTTTTCGAAACTATTTATTTAATTCCTTTAATGGAGTAAACCATTTTCTGAAAAATTTGAATTAAATATATATATCATTTCTTTAAATTGTTTACTTTAGTTCTATATTTTACCAATAGATGGCACCAGAAATAAACGGAATATATCCAAAGTCAAGCCACAAGCAATTAAAAAGGATTTGTATGGAATTTGTATGGAAAGGATTTGTATGGAAGTCACGGTTACTCCCATGAAGTGGAACGGCGATTTCACACTTTCCAGTGAAGTCACGGCTTCGATAAATTTCGGTGATATGCAATTCAATGATATGATAATTCCAATAACCGGTCAGTTCACTTTTCAATCCATTCACAGATTTCTCCTTTTCTGTTTTGTTCGAGAGCTTCCATTGGACAGATCGTATCGATTGTTACTTTCCAGTGAAGTCATCACTTCGGTAAATGTAAATGATATTGTATCGATTGTTACTTTCTATCGTGATCCAAAACCTGTAATCGAAATATCACCAGTAAGATCGTATCAAGGGTTTGAATCACACCCCTCTTTAAAAAGTATTGATCACTGGTATTTGTGACTTTATGATATTGGCTACGTAATAACCGCTCTTAAATATTCGTCATCCCTAATGAGAACCTTCGTTTCTTGGAATTGTCGTGGCACTCAGTTCAAACGTCCTGACAGCAAGACAACTTTCAACAAATTTCATTCAGTCTGTTCTTGTGTTCAAGAATTTTTCTTGACACCAAACACCAATCTTAAATTACCCTGTTGTAATTGCATTCGGAAAAATGCAGACACAGGATCTCACAGTTCAGGAGGAGTCAGTATCTTCACTCCAAACCTTTATCCGAGGACACCTCTTACTTTACATATATCTCTTCAGCAGCGTTTCTCAACCTTTCAGTATTTGCGGCCCAGTTTTCAATCATAATTTTCATCGCGCCCCCGCTTATAATAAAATGTATACAACAATAATGTATACTGAGTATTTTGGATTCTGTTTTAAAATTATTTTTAACTAACTGCCAAAACAAGACTAAAAGCGAAACAACGTTGGCGAGAAACCACATCTTGCATTTTGGACAAGCGGGGGGTGAACAGATGAAGTGAGTGAAAGCGGGAAAATTTTAAATATTATATTTGAAATGAAAGCCAAGCAGAGATATAACGTTAAAAGAATATGAAAGTAGAAAATTACAATAGTTAATGAAAGTTAACCTAGACGGGGTGAGCTAAATTTAGAAACTGGGAATACATTTTTTTGAATAATAAAAGAAATAAAACAAAAGCATAACTAAACAAAAGAAAAAAAATTATGTTTGTGGAAGGGAATCCACACAACCAAGCATGCGCAGAGTAAATGTTTTCTCATAGAAAGAAGGATATTGTTCGATAACGCAAGTTTCAATTTCAGCCAGTCTCATTCGATTCGATCCTTTTATCGCTAGCGAATCTATAATGAATGTGTATGTTATATATGTTTTCGTATTAATTGCAATTCACCATATTAAATATTCACGGCAGTAGATTTATGCAGACTCATTGATAAATTTTTAAGTGGAATTTAGCAAGCATCGGACAATAGTCAAGCATCAACAAGTACACTGACGAGCGTAGTTCCGAAAGTAAAATCAAGAAAACATTCTCAAGAATACTTAAATTTTGGGTTTACCAGTACTGAAGTAAATGAAGAAGAAGGGCCCCTGCTTATCATTTGCTCAAAAATGTTGACCGCAGACAGCATGAAACCTAATAAACGAAAACGACATTTGGAAACACTTCATAGTGAGTACGTCAACAAACCCACAGAATTCTTCGAATAAAAATTAAAATCATATAAAAAGCAAAAATTATTTTTAAAGAAACTTTGTGAATAAAAAAGCTTTAATTGCATCTTACAAAGTTCATATAAAATTACCAGATGTAAAAAACCTCACACCATTGGTGAAGAGCTTATTTTGTCAGCAGCAATTGAGATTGTAGAAACTATGTTTGGAGATAATTTTTCAAAACAATTGCAGTCCATACCTCTTTCAAATGATACTGTTGCTCGTCGAATTGGCGATATAGCCGAAGATGTACAGCACCAGCTTATCACGAAGTTGCGTGACAAATTGTTTTCAGTACAGCTTGACTAAGCAACAGATAGTAATAAAGATGTTCATTTAATTGCTTATGTTCGAATTTATGATAATATGTCAGTAGTAGAAGAACTACTTTTCTGCAAACCAATAGAACTCAAAACAACAGCGCTCACATTATTTGCTATTTCAAATGATTTTATGAACGAGGCAAACATAGAATGGAAGAATTGCGTCGGAATATGCCCCGATGGTGCTTCTTCAATGTCCGGAAGATTCCAAGGTATGCAAGCACTTGTAAAACAAAACTCGCCTCAGTGCACACATTGCATGATCCACAGAGAAGCTTTGGCTTCGAAAGCAATGAGTCCTGGTCTGAATATTGTGTTAACTACAGTTGTAACCGTAGTAAATTATATGAAAAGGAGACCCCTGAAATCGAGAATCTTTTCCGCACTTTGTAAAGACATGGGTTCAGTACATTAAGCGTTACTATTTTATTGCAAGGCAAGATAGTCATCACGTGGGAAATTTTTGCAACGTGTTTATGAATAAAGAGAAGAAATCGCCATTTCATAGAAGAAGAAAACAGACCGGGGGCCGAGAATTTTCGCGATGGTTTATTTGTGATGAAATTGAGGTACTTGGTCGACATATTCGAGAAATTAAATAACTTGAATCTTCAACTCCAAGGAGCAAATACACATATGTTGGATACGAGTGATAAAGTTAATGCTTTTTGTAGAAAATAAGAATTGTGGAGCAAAAATTTAAAGCAAAAAACCTAACAATGTTTGCAAATGTGGATGATTGTACTAAAACTTACAAGGCTGAAGCAGAAAATGTAAAAGTTGTTTTTGTAACCATTGAAAATCTTTTAGCCATGCTGGAAAAGAATTTAAAAAAGCATTTCCTTGCTGACGTCAAACTGAGAGCAAGTTACGAGTGGGTTAGGGATCCATTTCATAAGACTCCTGAAGGACTCGCAATTGATGAGGAAGAAAAAATCATAGACTTAATGACAAGTGGCGACACTAAAAGAGAATTTGGTAATAAATCACTATTTGAATTTTGGGCAGGAGGAAGGATGATTTTTTTGCACTAAAAACAAGGGCATTTCATATTCTATTATCATTTTCAACATCCTACCTTTGTGAAACTGGATTTTCTGCTGTGGCTTCTTTGAAGACAAAATATAGAAACAGGACTGAGAGTGGCTATTTCTAATATCAAGCCTTCCTTCGAAAAACTTTGCTCTGCAAGACAGGCCCAAGAAAGTTACTAATAATTATTAAATTTGTTTTTAATTTAGTATGTTTTGATTAAGTAAGTTGTTTTACTTTAACCTTCTGACTCCCAATGCGGCCGAGACGGCTGCATTGGGAGTCAGAAGGTAGAAAGAGATCCACAGAACGGCCGAGTGGCCGAAATGCCACCTGTTATTTTCTTCCCCCTTTCTCAGCAGGGTCGTAAAATGGTGAGGGGCGATTTTGTCTTTTTAACAGGGGTTGCTTCCGTTCCCGCTGTCACTGCTGATTGTTGTCTCCAGAAAGTGTTTGAGGGTAGATGCTTAATTTACAGTACGCTTTCTGCTCGCCAGCAACTAAAATCTCTTGCTAAAATGCCGGGATATCGGAAAGTTGTAACTCAAGAAGAAATTAATAAAATACTGTTTGAAGATACGGATGAATCTGATTTAGATATAAGTGATGAGGAAGATGCTGGATTTGACACTTCAAACTCTTTTCAAGAAGAAAATATTTCTGCTTTGTTAGAAAATGATTCTGATTAGACGATATTGAAGTTTCTGAAAATGATAGCTCGAGACAGATAATTGAATGGAACTCAAATCTGATTGAAAATAAAAATATTTCCATTCCGAAATTTGACCAGCTCTCAGGCCCAATCCATAATTTACCGACGGGTTCATCAGCTTTACAATATTTAAAATTGTATTTGACTGATGAAATCTGTGAAAAAATGCGATTGAATACAAATAAGTATGCGGAATTCTGTGCAAAGCAGCGAGGATATGAAGACAAATCTTGGTATCCAATCGCAAGCATAAAAGAAATTTGGGCATTTTTTACAGTCTTGTTCGTAATGAGTTTAGTGAAGATGCCGAGATTAACGGATTACTGGTCGAAAACAGCTACCCTTGGAAATGAGAGGGTGAAAAGTATGATGGGGAAGCACAGGTTTCTAAAAATTAAACACTATTTTCATATATCGGATAGGGAATCAGAAGTAAAGAAGAATGAAAGTAGTTTCACTTTTTCTCAGACAGTAGAGCCACTGCAAAAGTATCTCCAGGAAAAGTTTACGGAACTTTTTAAGCCAACAGCAGAAGTTTCAATAGATGAAGCGCTTGTGAAATTTAAAGTTCGTTTAGGAATCATTCAATACATGCCTCTGAAACCAGCAAAACGAGGAATAAAAAGATGGATGCTGTGCACTTCACACTTCGGATATACCTTGAATTTTGAAATGTATTGCGGAAAATCCGACAACACTCCGAGAACAAAGAATGGTTTGGGATACGACATAGTTATGCACCTTACAAAAGGGTTAGAGAATAAAAACCATACCATATATTTCGACTGCTTTTTCTTAAGTGTAAATTTATTGCTGGATTTACATAAAATTGGAATTTTCGCTTGTGGAACTGTAATGCCTAATAGAAAAAATTTACCCTCAGAAATGAAAAAATTAAAATTAAAAGAAATCCATACAATTTCCACATTTCAATGCAAAGATACTCCAAATTTGCTGTGTACCAGTTGGTTAGATAAAAAACAAATTTCTATCATTTCAACCAATTCGAAAAATGAAATTTTCTAGGTGTATAGGAGAAAAGGAGCAGAAAAATTGTCAGTTCAATGCCCAGTTGTTTTCGCACAATATAACAGAAACATGGGAAGTGTGGATTTAGCCGATCAACGCAAAAAATATTTTTCTGTTGCGAGAAAATCATCGAAATGGTGGTGGTACATATTTTCGTTTCTCCTCGATACAACTGTTAACAACGCTTTTATTTCAATGAAGGCAACGAATTCTCCTCCAACAAAACGAATTTATCAACTTTATGATTTCAAGTTAGAACTCATTGAAGAACTTGGAAAGGAAGGATGCCGCAAAAGGGCTCATTCTGATTTTAATTGCACGGAAGAACACAGCCACAAGAAAAGAAAAATTGATAACCGTAAGAGAACTTGTGTACGTTGCAGAAAGTTAGGTTTGAAAACTGTTGCAGGACGTTCAATTGAAAGTTCGTGGGAATGTACAATCTGTAAGATCTGCTTATGTCAGAACTGTTTTGTTGATAATTAGTATCATTTTTATAATATATAAAATATAACTAATCAAAAATTTTTGTGAAAAGTTTCAACTAATTTTCATTTTATAAATGTAAAAAAATAATATGTAACAATTTAGTACCTTAATAAAAATCATATTGAAAATGCAACGTATTTTAAAAATGATTTTCGAACACTTTTCTCAGGAAGGTTAATTACAACAGCCAATTAGAGCTTTCTAAAATATAAATACAATAATGTACTCCGTTCTATATAGTGTTCATATTAGATATCTGTCTTTATTTGTCGGGCCAATAGCTGCCGTTCTCTTTTTTTAGTATTAAGTGATAAACGTTCAAATTAAGCAACAGTCCTATTCAGCAGTAGAAATGAATTTTTCATGAAATAAAATTAATCACAGCAAAATGACCCATGCTACACTTCACGGTTTTATTTGTTAGAAACAGGATCTTATGATTGGAATAGGTCTTATTCTCGTACAAAGTAAGGGGATAACTGGTGATAGCGTAACAAATATAATCCATTATAGTCCTTGATTATTTGGATTTAAACATATGTTTACGATTTTGTAGTTTCTTCAGGGGATTAAGGACTTCAGCCATTTGAACAAAAAAAAGTATTTAAAAAATGGAATGCATGCACTATGTCTTGTAATTATACAAAGTAAAACTCCAAGCTTGTAATTTTTTTTTTCATTTTTGAAATCCTGTGAGTGTAACACAAAAACTAGAAAAAACTTAATTTTTAAAAAATAATTAATAAATACCAAATTTTTTAAATTACAACTTTTAGCATTGTGGCAAAAATTATTTACTTTAAAGCAAAATATTGGAAAGTATGCAAAAATAATAAATTAAAAAAATAAGTGAATTAAAATGCTTATTATTTCAGAAAACTGTGTTTAAAATAGTATTAATTATTTTTCGAGGCTCAATCTTCTCCCTACCAGTTCTTGAAGCAGTTTTCATTATAAAATAACAAATTAAATTTTCCTTCCTTAAACAATTTTGCAGATCGTTTGGAAATTGGCTGATATTATATCTTTTGTGTAGTGCTTAAATCAAAGATCATAATTAAAAAAAATGATAGCAAACGTTCTCTTTGGTTAGAAATTCGGAGTTTGATTGCTGTATTCATAAAATAGGACATTTTTTCTGTAGTATACATATTTTGGTATTTAACAGCTATTGTGGGTAGGCAGAGTCGTTTCCAAGGAAAAGGAGAGGTTTTGATTTGGGATAGCCTTGGCATTATACCTGCAAAATTTTAAATGGTATAAATAAACCAGAAAAATATTTTTTTCCATAAAATATTATTTGCCCTGTGTTACTTACTATTCTATCTTTTTAAATCATTACATTTTATTCAATTTTGAAAATTTCTTTGTTAATGAAGTTATTTCTTAGATATGGATCTACATATATCTTAATAAATTTTCAACACTAGAACATTATTCTCTTTATATTTTAATAAATAAATGCAATCAATTGCTGTGTAAATTTACTAATTTAAAATTTTGCAAATTTATAAATTTTTTTTTTAAATTTATAAGAATTTTTAAATATTTACATTGAGTTATTTATATCAATAACTCTTAAAATGAAAAGAAAGTGGGAGAGGGAACTCCTGAATGATTAAATTTTCTGTTTCAGCAATGATTTTAATGAATGTGCAAATATACTATTTCAACATTATGCTTCAACATCAAATGCGTCTTTCCGTGATTAGTAAATTGTAATCAAACACAGCGGTAAAAAAAGAAAACGGAACGTCTTGAAAATCTTTAAGTGAAATTATAAAGTATTATTAAATTTTGTATACAACCCCTTATTCTTTAGCAGTAATTTGACTACAGGAATAGGGCGATGCGAGTACTCTCCCCACGCTGCAAATGAACTCTTGACCGCAAGAAGGGGGAGGGAAAAGCTCGACTTCTATCTTGTATACTTTCGGCCGGTTTGGATTTTAGAAGAACTGCGTTTCAAAGAGCAAAGGAATTCAGAGGGTTAATAAGTTATTAAATATGTCGAAATGTATTTTGTTTTCTATGTGTATGTGTGCTTTCCTTTCAGTCAGTTAATCAATTTTTTAAAATAATATTTTTACTTGGATATTCTCGCGCCCCCCTCTAGTGTGTTCGTGTCCCCCTAGAGGGGCGCGCCCCACAGGTTGAGAATCGCTGCTCTACAGGATGTTGCAGTGCAAGTTCACAGACGAACATTGGTCAGTCTGTAGTGCATAATTACCGCCTCATGATTTCATTAATCAACAACAACTTGACAACTTAGTGGACCAGCTTTCTAAACCATTTATTATACTAGGCGATTTCAGCGGACATAGTACCTGGTGGGGTTCGGGAAGTACAAAGTCTAGTGGGTGACAGATCGAGCAATTTATTTCAAATAACTATCTCTGCCTTCTCAATGATGACGAGAAGACTTACATCCATGAACCCGCACGCAGCTTCCATAGTATTGATTTGGTCATATATTCTCCTGAACTGTTGTTCACTTTTGCAGTAATTAAAAATCTATATAATGGTGATCACTACTCTATTATGATATCACGTGCTGATAGTGGCCGTGCACTCCTTGTCCTCCACGTTTTCTATTCCAGTGGGCAGACTGGGATGCTTTCATGCAATTGGCAGAGATCATCGAGACCATGGTCAATACTTACGACATCACGAAAGCAGTTTAACATGTCGTTAAGTATAATAAGCGCCGCAAATGCCATCATTCCAAAGAGTTCCCCACGTCTGAGAAAATTTCACAGACCGTTGTGGAATGAAGATTGTCTCAATAGTTATAAGAACCAGAAAAAACACTGGAACATTTTTAGGAGGTACCCAACGACAGAAAATCTTGTCGCTTTTAAGAAAACCAAAGCCTTAACTCGACGTATTTGCTATCGTAGTCAGAGGGAATCTTGGATCAATTTTGTATCCTCAATCGCATACACTAAACTTTTGTGGAAAAATATAAAAGTCTCAGATGGGATTTATTGCGAATCTTCCATTCCTCTTTAAAAAACAGGAAACTTGGTCCATTCTTCCCCATTAGATGTAGCTAATTTTATAGGTCATGCATTCGCACAAGTTTCCGCAATTGATTCTTATAGTCCTGAGTTTCTGGCAATTAAGAATCCCTCGGAACGGTTGCCTTTGCATTTTAATGACCGTAGTGCATTTGCATACAACTGTTAATTTAGGATGTTTGAATTAGAAACGGTACTGTCTCAAGCTCACGATTCAAGCCCTGGACCGGATGGAATAACTTATAGCACGCTTCGTGCAACTTCCCTATCCATTTTGTTGCTGCTATTTAACAGGATCTGGACTGAACAGAAGTATCCTAACCAATGGAGTGAAGCCACTGTAATTCCATTCCTAAAACACTGGAAAGATTCATCCAGCCCTATGCGCTACAGACCATTTGCTCTTACCAACTGTCTTTGCAAGACCTTTGAATGCATGGTTAATGCTCGTCTAATCTACGAATTGGAGAAACGAGGTTGCATCTCCCAGTTGCAAAGTGGTTTCCTCAAAAGATGATCGACTTTTGATAATCTCATTTTGCTGGAAACCCAAATTCGCAACGCATTTATTAGGAGGAACAATCTTATTTCCATATTCTTCGATATTGAGAAAGCATATGACCGTTCATGACTTTACAGCGTACTTTCAATACTTTTTAAATTGGATTTTAAGGGAAACCTGTTCATGTTTTTAACTAACTTTTTATCCTATCGAACATTTCAAATTCGCGTTGATAATTTTTATTCAAATTCTTTTACGAAATATGCCAATTCCAATTGTGACTGAAGTACGATTTTTAAACTCACTTTCCTACCACATATCTTAAAGTTGCGGAAGAAGTGAGAGAAAAATTTGAATATCTTAAAAGTACTCTCCAAAATATCTTGGGATGTCGATCGAATCACTCTTCTTCATATTTACCAAGCGATCATTCTTTCACGCATAGTTTATGGCTGTGTCGTGTATGGGTCTGCCCGCCCTTCAGTTTTGCGGCACCTTGATAGTGTTCACCACTCTGCTCTCAGGATCTGCTGTGGTGCTTTTCAAACTTTTCTAGTTGAAAGTTTACATATTATTAGTCATCAGTTACCACTTTGTTTGCGGCGTCAAAAATTATCTACTTTGTTTTATTTTCATGCACAATCTGTCCCAAACCATTCCATTTATTGCATTGTTTTTCCTGTAAACCTTCGAAGAATCTACGACGCCCGACTTTATCATTCTATTTCTTTTTGTGAGATAGTCAAAAATTCCTTGCGTGACTCAGACCTTTATAATGTTACCATTACATCTCTTGATTTCTTTCCCTTCTCCCCCTGCGATACCCCACAGTTTTCCTTTCTGGATCCCTTCACAGATTTCAATAAATATGTAAGTGCTCCTGCTGTTTTCCTACTGCTTTTTCATCATCATCGCTGTCAATATTCTTCCTTTAAGCCAGCTTTTACAGATGGCTCGAAATCATATAGACATGTTGGCTGTGTCATAGTTACCCCATCTGATATACTAAGCTATTGTTAGAATAATTTCTGTTCTGTTTTTATTGCTGAGTTAGTGTCAAATTTCTATGCTGCTCAAGCAATATCGCCTTCTACTCAGCGTAATTTTATCATTTACACTGACAGTATGAGTACTTTCGAAACTCTTGCTCCTTTCTACAATCGGATGCACCATTCGCTATCCAAATTTTGTTTACCTTGCAACTATTGCGAAATAGGGGCTTTAGTATTCATTTCTGATGGGTTCCGAGTCATGTGGATATTTTGGGCAACGGAAGGCCAGATTTTGCAGCTAAATCTGCATCATCTTTCCTGTCACAATCATCCCCATATTGTGACGCCAAGAGATCATTTGTTTGTCGACTCTTTACTACTTGACAGGAATCATGGAATCTGCATATCAACAATAAATTATATCCAATTAAGCTCACAACTGGTTTGTGCCCTGTTCACCCTACACGAGAGGTTGATGTCAGATTGACTCACCTCCGCATAGGTCACACTCATTTCACTCACCGTCATCTATTTTCTGGTGATAGAGCCCCAATTTGTCCCACATACCTCGTGAATTTTAGTGTGAACCATATTTTTGATGAATGTCCTTCTTTTAGTTCTCATCGTCATCATTTCATTTTAATTCAACATCTCTTAACTTGAAAGATTTGACTGGTGAGAAACACCATCTAAATATTTTTAACTTTTTAAAGTCAATTGGTTTTTTTTATGAATATCTAACACCTGTTATCATTATTCTTGGTTCATATTTGTCTCTTTTTAAAATTAACAGTTCCATGTGTACTCTAGTGTATTAAAATATCAGCCTTATCGTTTTTAATTTAAACTTTTTCCCTAACATTTTATTTGAATTCAACGAACGTCATCTGACCTCGGTTCAAAATTACGAGGTACGTCCCAAAATAGCCCTAGTGTTGCTTTAAAATGGGACGTTAATATAAATAAACCAAAAAACTCTAATTCAACAAAAGCTTGGTGTAGTTTAGCCAAGAATGGCTCTTTCTCCAGTAAAACACACAAAACCAACCAACTGGACAATAAAAGTCAATTCGAATAATCCCGATAATTTTCAAAATTCTGCATTTATATTAATTAATTTGTTATGAAGTATTTCCTTAATTGTTTATACAAAAGTTATTCAAAATAAACAGACATTTTTTTTGGACATTCTGTTTAAAAACATTTGAAAAATAAATATTAAATGGCACGATGCAAAAATATATTCTTATGCAAATAATATTTGCCACTGATCTTGAGTTTTATTTACAAAATTCTTAGACATACGCTTCCTGAAAAACATCGTATATAGTTTAATAAGATAGGTCAAGTAGTCAACATCGTCTGGATTTCTGTAATTGTCCTCTAAATTAAGAAGATGAAAAGCTATATTTCTTTAATATTTCCTAAAATGGTATAAGCTAGACTGACCAATACTGTTTCTAGCTGAACAAATACATTAATGACCATATTCCATCAACAGAGCACTAGTAAAACAAAAATTTCGATTCGCCCTATTTGACTCAAAGTGAATCATGCAGAGAATCTACTGTCATATAACGCATGAAGGGGATCCTCTTTTGAAGCCACTTATTCGGTCTCTTATTGAATGGCAATAAGCTGAAAGCCGACAAATTTCTTAATCATATTCTGAACATAATTATTGAAGATTTTTTAAATGAGGGCCATTGGTAATACTTTCATGTGTATAATTTGAAATAGATGAATCTCTAGATCATTACTGCAGCAATGAAATATTGGTTAAAGCAGGAATTTCTGAAAAAGAGAAGTCGAATACATTCCTAGATCACATATTGGGCCTCTATGAAACTTTAATTATTGGGTGATGCAAAATTTAAAAAAGCAAAATTATTTGTATCACGTCTTTTTATCGCAAAACAGATTCGTGCCGCAGCGTTAAAAACACTTATTATGATATCACAAAACCTGAACTTGATTGAATGCAAATAACTGCTCTCAAATATCTTTTTACATGGGCAAAACTGGAAAATATTTTCATCAAGCATTCCATCTAAAGGTGCTATTTCTGACAGAATTTGCATTCTTTTTCTGTAAATCTCTGTTGCTCTGGTGAATGCTTTTAAAAAAATATAATCGACAGACACCGATTTTCCTTGAGAGCTAGTGATAAGTGATTTAAGTCAGTACTTTTGTCTTTCTGTATCTCTAAGATTTAGACAATGTTGAAATTTTGTAAATCACCTTTTGCAATGGAAAACCTATTTTATTAACTAGAGGTTTTAATAAAAGGGCACACATTCTGCGCAACTTTGCAATGGAACGTATTGATCTAAGATCAATATTTAAGGAATTGAAGGCAAAATGAACGATATTCTAGTATTATGTATATCCTCATTTTATTTGGAATTCTATTCTGTAATTTTTTGCAAATGCAAACTAAGCAGTTACTTATTTTTCACTGTGAAATTATTTTTAAAAATAAATAAAAGAGACAGTATAAATTGAACTTTTTATTCATATAAATGCAAAAAAACAAAAACCCATCATTTTTAAAATGCGATAGATATATAAACATTTTTAACTGTACAAGGCTGCTTTTTTAAAATAAATGGTTGATAGAATCGTCAAGAAAATTAATTTTGATGATTATTTTGTGCCGATACATTTCTGACTATGTCAACAGATAGAGGCAGAAAGTTTTTATTTGTAATTGGCATTTCGACAGATGATCTGTATTGATTGACAATAGAATCTGCCCAAAACGATAAGGAAGGTCTTAGCCAAGAACTTTTTTCTTTCCATGGCACCATGTATAAATTCTTGAAATATGAATCTGTTCCCAATTCTTGGTAAACATTTCTAGAATCTGTGCATACAATATAAGGAACATTGAAAAAATCCTTTTCAGGACATGCTTTTGAATATCCTTCAGTCCAGCCGTACGTTCCGAATGCTTGTTCTAAATAAGATGAATAGACAGATGAAAAACTGTGCAGTTTTTTATTTGTTAATGCATTCATATCGCTGTTTAAAGCATTATTACCTAAAAACAAAACAAAAAAATTAGCTATTATTACTTATGAGCTGAAATGCTTTTGTTCAGTTTTAGAAACTAAAATGATTGACCATTTGTATTTGACTAATTTCTCTATGGTATCTAATTAGTACTCATTTTATGTGAAATGTAATTAAAAGCCCCGTAATCGATATCCAGTTACTAGCAACAAAGTATTATTAGTATTTAATTATTTAAAACAATGTATGTGAGAAGGTTTACATCAGATATTCTGATATTCATAGGGAAATTCATAGGATTCTGCAAAATTATATATAAGACATAATTCTTGAATACACATGATGAATAACTAAACTCATTCAAATAAATTACACTATACAATTCAGCAGTTGAGAGAGGTTCGAATGATGATAAGATTACTTAAGGCAATATTTAAATCGTTTTTTTATGATATGATGCAAGTCATTTGAAGCTATGTTTAAATTTCATCAGTGTATTCCTTTCTTCGTGTATAGAAACTGAATTGCTTTCAATTATTTTATACAGTTTGACGGGCAATGTATTACAGTCTTGCATATAGAAAGCAATTGAGAGAACAAATAGATTTCATAAAAAAAGGAAAATTATTCGAAGTTTGAGCAAAACAGAAACAAAATCATTTTTTTTCTTCTGATTTCTAAGGAGAAAATAACAGTTAGAATTTTTAAAAACATCAGTTTAATTTATTTATTACAGGTGTAATCTAACATAAGTTGTCTGAGAAAGGCCTTGAGAGAAGCAGAGATCCCTGATCGTTTCGTTTCCGAAATTTTATATACAAATCATTGAACCCCCCGTGGGGCACCTCGTAATTGAGGATGAGAAGCTTTCGGTATGGTCGTTGGTTCTCGCCACCCTGGAGAGTACACTAAAAGGTGGGGGGGGGGGGCTCCTCCCTTCGAAGACAGAACGTACTTCCTTAGAGAAGGGTTGTACCGTGGCCGGTTATTGCCCTTAGGACTCAACCATAGTTCCCGCCAGTGTTGCTATAGCGGCGGTCCGGTCATTCAGTTTTTTATCCGTGTGCTTTCGAGGCGGTTTGGAGAGTCAGTGATATGATATGACTATACAAATCATCGGAGGAAAATATATTTCTTAAAAGTATTTATATAAAGAAAAACGTACAATTCAAAGAATTTTGAATAAACTGACTACCAATTTCAAGAATAAAGTTTAACTATTGTTAATGAGGTTTCCCCATTTTAATATACTATAATAATGAGTTTTTAATTATCACTATATATATACATTAAATATTGCCCATTGGCATTATACAGTTAAATTTCAAGTGCAATATCTTATTTTAGATATAATTCGTATCTTTGCGCAGGATTTAACGGAATTCTTTTTTTATAAACATCCTTTCCCCATTAAATGAGGGTAGACTTTTTATCACGGCATTTCTTTTGTTGATTCTATTCGATTGTCTTGAGAGGGAAGTATCTCAGATATGAGGATTAGAAATGGCTTGACTCGGCCGATGATGGGATATATATCCTTCCAATGGTTCTGTGCATATCCAATGTTATAATGGAGGCTATTTTTCGCAGATTACCCTACCCTCATCATTATTTGCGCTGACCGGTCTTTCAATAGACATTTTCACAGCAACTACATAAGCATCCATAGGACAGGGACTACTTTATGTAATGCAGATAAAATATTGTAGACAGAAAAGCGAAAGAGAGAGGAAACAATTGCTATGGACAGAATCAAAAATTTCAATACGATGATTGATACATTTTATGGCAGTTAAAGTATAGCAATCTTGAGACATGCTTGGCAAAATATTGTAGACAGATATGCAAACTGGGTAGAAAAAGTTACTATGGACTGGTTGCCAATTATTCGTTTGTATAATAAATTTTAAAATTTGCAGATATATTTTTATTACAATATTAGGTGCTAGTATATTTATAACGAAAAAGGTGAATTCACATTATCGAGTTAAAATAAATTTATTTGTATTTGTGTGCTTGCGTGTTTCGAAATTTTTTAAAAATAATTTCATTAATATTCTTTTAAATTTTTGTATAACTATAATTTATTGAAATAGATGAATAGTTTTTGAAACAATTTCATGTGCAGGGTATGTTTGTGGGGATTTTTTAATTTAAAAAATTCAACTTTTTATTTAAAAATCGAACACTACACAAAAACAAGTGCAAATTTCTAAAATAAAAATGTCAGGTAAATTTTCTTAATGATACGATAAATATCCAAAGAAGAGATTTCTCAGTATATCCTGTTTTCAATTTTCAGTGGTATTACAATATTTTTACACTTCAAACATATTAAATTGATTATTTCGGAAGAAAAAGAAAAATATTTGGTTACCTGATATGTACTTTCTTTTCTGACAGTTTGTGTATTCTGCTTCATTCTGAGACTGGATGCTATCTAATATATTCTGATTATTGAGAAAACTGGGTCCTAATTTTCTTTGACTGAAAAAGAAAAAAAGATTTTTTTTTTAATTCAGTGGTAAAAAAATATATAATCACAAAATATTTCGCATTGTCTGTTTTCTATAAAAAAAATACAAGTATAGATTTACAGTACGCAGTGCGAAGATTTTTATAAACGCGTCATAACAATTTTATAACTATTCATCCTACAGGATGTCTACAAAGTACAAACTTTAAATGATGGTTTGTCAAACCATGAAAAAGCGTTACAGAAGTTACACCCGAAAATCCGACGGGCATCTGCCACAGATCGTTTTTCGATAACTCGTTGAAAGTTTTGGATAGGGTAAATTCAGAGAAAGATATTGTTGAGAAAGAATACTTCGTTATAATAATACAGAACTGGTGGACATACAGGGTGGCTGAAAGGAAAACTTCCGAACCAAATGTTATCAAACTTAATAATAATTTAAAGGAGGTCAAGGGAATTTCTTTTCTGCTAAAAAAGGTTCAAAAACTCACCACCAGGGGTGAAATGGCGTTGTATGTAATATTGTTAAACAAAATAAGACATGAAGACACCGGTTTAAAATGTGTTTAATCGTTTCTGAAACGTGTTACAAAGCATGTTCAGTGTGTGTTATCTCAAAAGCACTGTTTGTGGAGATAATCTAAACAATTTGGCGGAACTAAAAGATGCGATACATCGACATGTGCGTAACATTCCTCCTGATACGCTAAGAGCTACTAGTGAGAATGCAGTAATGGATTTAACCCTTTCTAGGGCCGTGAGAAGTATGCTTCCCACCAAATTTATCAATCTTTGTATGAAATTATGCAGGTTGGCGTAAGTTCTGACAAACTTTTTTAGAAAGACAGAAACTTAAATGCTTCAGTTCTTTATCTCACACAAAATGATGTGTCTTGATTTGTTACTGAATTATTAATTAACCAAATTAATTAATTAATCAAATTAAATTTATCTAATAAGCTAAATGGATCCCTTTTCTTATTCTAATTTTAAGTCTAAAAATATTTTAGCATAATATGACTGGAAAAAAATGGCCCTTTAAAGGGTTAACTTGCTGTCAGAAAATGGATGTGTTGCTTGTTCAATGTGGATGCCACATTGTACAAACTTTGTAACACATTTCAGAAACGATTAAACACAATTTTAAACCGATGTCTTCCTGTCCTATTTTGTTTAACAATATTTCATACAGCGCCATTTCTTCCCTGGTGGTGAGTGTTTGAACTTTTTTTTTTTTGGTGGAAAAGAAATTCCCATGACTCCCTTAAACTATTTCTAAGTTTGATAACATTTGGTTCAATAGTTTTCCTTTTATGACCATTTCAAACTGGAACTTTAATTATAACCACCCTGTACTTTATAAGAATGATAATGAATCATCATATTTGAAGCTCTTATACATGCGATACATTTAGATTTCGAAAAATCGCATTTATAATTCAAGAACCAAAAGTAAATATTTCTTGGCATTCATGCCAAATTCGATGGAATTTGAGAATACATGTACCGACGTTGCAAAGCCTACATTACTGCAGATGTATAAAAAAAAAAAATTGCGAGTGTATCTCGTCAAATAATTGTGGTTTTCCTCACGTCACTGAAATGATTGCGCTCAAATACATTGTCATGTTTAAGGATACTAACTACTTCCTTTGTTTGTGTATCTTTCATGTTGATGTGGTTGATCTGGTACTACGTTTCCAGATTCCATGTAAAACGTACAGAATCCAGAAAATTCCATGCAATTTCTATGCAAAAACTGAGCTTCAGGCTTTAATAGGCCACCATTCAAAGTTAGTACAAGTTGTTTTGAAACAATTTGTGCAAAACAACTTAGTTATTTCTGCAAGAGAGAGCAAAACGATCGGATGATGCGATATATGTTTTTTCGTTGCAGTCAATGAGAAAGGAAGGGAAACGAAATAAGCAATAGCAAATAAAGGTTATTCTCTTCAAAAATGCTTGCGCCTTTAATTGATAAATATGATCCTCATTTTTATATTACGTGATGCTTATCAAAACATTTTATTGATGTAAATCACTAGTATAGGTAAGCAACATGTGTTTTCAAATTGTTACATGCGATATGTGATTGTTGTTTGTCACAAAATGCTGGGTCGCTGCAATTGTTCCAGCTCCTAAACTAAAAATCCATATTTTTAATGCGTGTGGTTTATGGCATAAAACGTTTAGATATTAGAGAAAGTCTATTTCTTGCCAAAACTAAATATTAAACAATTTCTTAATATATGTATACAGGATGATCAAGAAATAACAGGAGGTGTTCGGAGCCCTGTAGCGTGTTATGTACTAAACGAAATATAACAAAATTTGGTCACCATACACATTAAGGTAAGCGGTTTCGATTTATCAAAAAAAAAAAAAAAACCGCCGGTAATAAAAATTCTGGCTCTGCGATCGAAAACTTAATTATGTAATTTGCATGTACAGGCACTTTGTGACACGATATAGAGGATAAAATGAAGGGTTGCTGGAATTAAAGACATTGTGCAAGAATTCGTCCGTAGATGACGTTGTCACTACGTGAAAGTGCCTTATTAATCAAGCTGTTTTATCAGCGGGATGAAAATGCCAGTGCTGCTTTTCATGAATACCGGTGGTTAAAACAGTTACGTAGAGGACCGATGACCATAACTAACTTACGAAGAATGGTAGAAAGATTTGAAATAACAGGAATTCTTGGTGTGCAACCAGGCCGAGGACTATTTCTGGTTATGGAGCTGCTTGAAAGCTTGAAAGGTATTGTGTATCAAGGGCATGTCCCTGACACTCCTACTTTAAAGGAACAAATAACGTTACATGTCAGACGAATAAATGCCCATATTCTGCGAGCCACCGTCGAAAACCTCGTGTACCACATGCAGTTAATTACTGGAACATCAGGCTAGGGATCACCTTGAGTCAAATTTGTAAGTTGCTATAATAAACGTTTTTCATT
The DNA here is from genome assembly GCF_947563725.1 of Argiope bruennichi. Taxonomy (NCBI): domain Eukaryota; kingdom Metazoa; phylum Arthropoda; class Arachnida; order Araneae; family Araneidae; genus Argiope; species Argiope bruennichi. The sequence goes on along the minus strand of NC_079163.1, from coordinate 111,427,901 downwards.
GGTGTTTGGTGTGTTGTTATTTATTGTTTCCATTGGTAATTATGTATTCTTTTTTCTCACATTATGCGCTTGCAGTGCCAGGATTTCCCCTATCGGCGTTTTTTGGTACTAATTTTTTTCTTCTTGATAAATGGAAACCGCATATTTTAATATGTATGGTGGCCAAATTTTGTTATATTTCGTCCAGTACATAACACATTACAGGATTCCAAACACCTCCTGTTATTTCTTGATCACCCTGTATAAGAAAGGAAAGAAAGAAAAATAAAATGGGAGTGGTCTCCCCGAAACTTTCTTTCATACTCTGAAATAAAATTGCTTTCTCCCTCTCGCCGCATAGAAATTGTGGATTCTGGACAAAGCTGTGAAAGACAAGAGTGTTTAGCTTTTTATTTTTAGAGTTCCATGAGCGTTTTGTGCTTCGTTGCATATTGAAGGAAACCAAGTATGCATTTCAGACGCCTTTTTTCAATCAATTGGAATCAAATAATTGACACAGAAATACAGTTCTAGTAAGAAGACCACATATTAAATTTTGCTTATCTAAGTTTTTGTGTTTTTGAGTTATTGCAATTACATGCGCGCTAATATCGAGAAAGACAGGCTGCCAGCTCTATGACAGATTTGTTTCAAACTTTGATATAGATCTAAACTTTATATGTTAAAATGTTAAACGAATTTTATAAACTTAGCATTTTAAGCTTTGTATTTATGGAATTCATTTGCGCTCAGACAGGCAGACAGATAAACTTAATGTGAATGGATTTCATTCAAAATTTGCAGAAATCTAAAATTATGGTGTAAAATTCGCACACCAAGTTGCATGCATCTATGTCAAAGCGTTTTTGAGCTATCGTGATCATAAATATACATAATTCCAAAAATGTATTTCTCGGACTCAAGGTGGTTTGAAACGTAGAGATTCATTGAAATCTTAAGGTCAAATTCTTTGAAAATTACAATATTTTATTTTTTTTTTCATTTACGGAAAGTGAAAAAGAAACTAATAATAACTAATAGTAAATTCTTCTTACTAGTATTTAGTTTATAAAAATATTGATAAAATAGAGTTGGAACATGCTTTAAAATAATTTGCATGACCTCGTATTATGAAGGGAACACTTTAAAAAAATTAGTATTTTATACGTATCGAATTCTAATGGTTAATGGTAAAATCATTTTAAACAAGTCATTTAATTAAATTATCCAACTGATCCAAAATCTATTATCTTTTAATCTAAAATTAATATTATTAATTATTTATGAAATATTTTTTATTTCATATTGAGGATAATGCTTGCATTCTATATTTATCCTTTCTAGGTTATTTAATTATATGCATTTAAAAACAATTCTACGGGGCTTCAAATGCTTTAAAAGCAAATCAATTGAAATTACGTGACCAATGGTACAGAGAGGCATAAAATTATCTAATTATTAATATAATAATTAATTATATATTAATTTCTATTTTTATGTAAAAACTTGGGGAATTTACCAAGAAAATTTGTATTAGTTTATAAGGAAAAAAAGAAAAGCTTCGTTTCTAAATTAATTTTAGCGAAAGTTCTTTTTGTATCTGGTTTCATTAAGAATTCCTCTCTCAATCAGCGTTTACATCGTTCAAGCGTCACTAAGCTAATCAATCAATTCAATTAATTTTCAAAACATTGCTTTAATGTACTGACAGCAACTACTTGTCGTATAAAATGAAATTAACTGCAGGTTTTTATAAAAACCTGCAGTGGCTTTGAGAGGGAGCAATAAGGGACCTCTAGCTGTCTTACAGGTACTTCAAAGGCATATATATATATATATATATATATATATATATATATATATATATAGTGACGAACGCCTGATGACGAGCGCCATCTGCTGGCCAACAGGTGTTCATGCTTGTTAGACGGAGCCAGACGAGACGGGTCTCTGAACGAAAGACGCGACGTATTCGACGAAATCTATTTAATGTTCAATTCTTTTATGTTAACGTAATTGTCCCTAAATGTAATTAAATTTTGCGTTCTAAAATAGTAGTGATCCTCCTTGAGTCATAAGTGTTTACCTTTCGTTATTTGAGAAACAAATAATTAGGGCTAACATTGCAAAAGAAAACTGGATTTCTTATTTACTCGGGTTATTACCATTGGATATAGTCAATTTAATTGCTCGCGAACCTGATCCATCAGCTAATGACTATGATTTCATAAAAAAACTGTTGCTTAAAAGATTTAAATTAACTTCCGAACAACTCAGGCAGAAGTTCTTTACTCACAAACGAGATTCTTCTTCTTCATGGCGGGATTTTGGTTTTGAACTGAATAACTTTTTTGAGGAATGGATAAATTGTTTAGAAATAACCGATTTTGAAGATTTAAAGCAGCTAATGGTCGTTGACCAGTTAAAGAGTAAAATACTAAATGACGTACGCGACCATTTTCTCGACGATTTGCCCAAAATAAAGAAAGTAGAAGATTTGGTTAATAAACTGGACGAATATGAAGCTGCACGAAGTCACCTTAAAAAGGAAACAAACAGAAATTGGTGTGTTTCCGAAAACAAAAGTAAATTTGACATCGCGAAAGAAGCTAAAAATTCCCCATTGCCGTTCGTTCGTGCTCAAAAGAATTATGCTGATGATAATTACTATAACAAGAGTAATAATAAATGTTTTAATTGCAATGAGGCTGGCCATAAATCAATTAATTGCAAGTTTAAAAACAAAGGATTGAAATGTCTTCAATGTGGTAGCTTTGGTCACAAAGCCAGTATCTGCCCGCAAAGAGATTTTAAAGTGCCTCTCTGTAATAAAGTGCATATTCGTAATTCTCCAAAAACTGTAAATAAGCTTAGTAAAAATGTTGAAATAAATGGTGTAAATTGTGATGCACTAATTGATACTGGAAGTGATATTACTATGATTAATTATGATTTTTATTTGAAAATTGGTAAACCTAATTTAACGACTGATAATGTGAAATTAGCTGGTATAAGTGGAGATAGCATTACTCCTCTACGTTTTTTTTATTGTGATCTATTAATTGATGAATATGTAATATCAACTAATGTGTATGTGTTAGAAATAATGCCGAACGAAATAATCATCGGCATGGATGTATTAAATAATATAAGCTTTTCATTCCAAGAAAAACAAATTATCATTCATGGAAAAAAAGTCCAAATAAATTACACCCGGCTGGTGAGAAACGAGGTCAAGGCCGCATCACTACGTTCCTCGGAGCTGAAAAGAGACAGTCAGGCATCTATTTTTGCTGAGACTTGCAATAAAATAAATGCACATCCTCTCCCATACTTCATTCATTTAGCGGATTCGATAAACTATGATGAAATCGACATGAGTCATGTAAAAAAACCCTTGAGACAGGAAATAAATCGTCTATTAAATAAGTATTCGCCAAACAAAACAAAAAGTACGGAGTTGCAAATGAAAATAATAGTGAGCAATGATATTCCGATTAGTCATAACCCTCGAAGGCTACCTTTTAAAGAACAAAAATTCGTTGAAACTCAGATTGATAAATGGTTACAGGAAGGGATAATAAAACCCAGTTGTTCAAATTATTCTTCACCTGTGGTTTTATGCAAGAAGAAGGATAATAGTTATAGGTTATGCATTGATTATCGTAAGCTAAATAAAAAGATGATTAAAGATCGGTACCCTTTACCCCTCATAGAAGATTTGCTCGACAAACTTGAGCAATCAAAAATATTTACTACTTTGGACTTGAAAAACGGATTTTTTCATGTAGACGTAGAGAAAGATAGCACAAAATTTACGTCTTTTGTAACACATCATGGCCAGTGGGAATTTCTTAAAGTACCATTTGGACTTTCCAATAGTCCGAGTGTATTTCAGCGTTATATTTATGTGATATTCAGGAATTTGATGCTAGACGGAACTGTATTGATTTATATGGATGACATTATTATACCATCCAAAACCGAGGAAGAAGGGCTAGAAAAATTACAACGTGTTCTACAGGTTGCATCAGAGTACGGTTTGGAGTTTAATTTTAAGAAGTGTCAGTTTTTAAAACCACAAATAGAATTTTTAGGCTATAGAATCCAAAACGGAACTATACAGCCCTCTGTATCTAAAACGGTAGCTGTACAAAAATTTCCACAACCACAAACTGTTAAACAAGTTCAAAGCTTTTTAGGCCTTACTAGTTATTTTCGGAAATTCATACCCCACTATTCAAAAATCGCAAAACCGCTTAGTGATCTACTAAGAAAAGACATTGCATTTAAGTTTGAATCTGAACAAAAGGAAGCTTTTCAAAAACTTAAAGATATTTTAACTCGGGAGCAAATTTTGCATCTCTATCACAACAAGAAAAATCTCCACAACTCCACAACAAGACAAATATAGTAGCTATGAGTTAGAAGTTTTGGCTGTAATCGGAGCGTCGAAAAAATTTAGACATTATTTACTGGGTTCTAAATTTAAAATTGTGACTGATTGTTCCGCTTTTCAACAAACTATGAGTAAAAGAGATCTTACACCAAAAGTTGCAAGATGGGCTTTACAGTTAGAGGAATTTGATTACCAAATTGTTCACAGACCAGGAAAACAAATGGCACACGTAGATTCTCTTAGTCGAAATGCAGTACTTGTTGTTACTCGTTCATATAGTGAAGTGACCACTAAAATAGCCAATGCTCAAAATCAGGACAAATTCCTTAAAAAATTAAAAGCTTTGATAGATAAGCAAGAAGACGGTGAACACATTGTGAGAAATGGAGTTTTATACAAATACGATAATGGTAGTCCCAGAAGCATTACAAAGAGAAATTATTCGAGAAATTCACAATAAAGGACATTACGCTGTGGCTAAGACGGAAGAAATTTTAAAGCAAGAATTTTACATACCAAAGTTGAGGTCAAAAATAGAAAGTGTGGTTGCCAATTGCATGGTATTCTTTGTAATAAGAAACGTGGGAAAGGTGAAGGTTTCCTTACCCTCCCCCAAATAGAAAATTTGCCTTTAAGTACATATCACATCGATTTCATTGGCCCTATGCCTTCTACAAATAAGAACTATCAGCATATTTTTTCAATAGTCGACGCTTTTACAAAATTTGTCTGGTTGTATCCGGTTAAATCAACATCTACTCAGGATGCAATAACTAAACTTAAGCTTCAACAATCTACTTTTGGAAATCCGACAAGAATAATAACAGACAGGGGTTCAGCTTTTACCTCAAAAGAATTTGAAACATACTGTCAGGATGAAAATATTGAACATTTCAAAATTGGCACTGGAATTCCTCGCGGAAATGGGCAAACTGAAATAATGCATAAAATGTTAATACCCATTTTATCAAAACTCTCGATAACAGACCCTACCAAATGGTATAAACATGTTGCATCAGTGCAGAAAATAATCAATAGTACTGTTTCGAGGAGTACAAAGTTTACCCCGTTTGAGCTTTTAACTGGAGTAAAATTAAAAGATACAACTGATTTACATTTAAAGGAAATATTGGAAGAAGAATACACAAAAGCAATGATGGAAGATCGAAATAATCTGAGAGAAGAAGCAAGGGAAAACATTTTGAAGATGCAAGAAAAGAATCGCAAAAGTTTCAACAAACGAAGAAAAGTGGCGCGCATCTACAAACTTGGTGAATTAGTGTCCGTACAACGGACGCAGTTTGGAACTGGACTCAAACTAAGACCAAAGTTTCATGGACCGTATTAGATTGTCAATGTTAAACCTAAGGATCGGTATGACGTTAAAAAAGTTGGATGTCATGACGGACCAAATACAACTTCCACAGCAGCTGATTTCATGAAAGCATGGTCTTCAGACTTAAAAAAAAATGTTTATTTTTTTTATCCAGATACTGTTTTCTTTTTTTTTTATTCTTTCAGATTTTTCTACTTTGATTTAACTTTCGAGGACGAAAGAGACGTCAGGATCGCCGAACGTAGTGACGAACGCCTGATGACGAGCGCCATCTGCTGGCCAACAGGTGTTCATGCTTGTTAGACGGAGCCAGACGAGACGGGTCTGAACGAAAGTCTAGACGTGTGAGACGAGACGGGTCTCTGAACGAAAGACGCGACTTATTCGACGAAATCTATTTAATGTTCAATTCTTTTTTGTTAATGTAATTGTCCCTAAATGGAATTAAATGTGCGTTCTAAAATAGTAGTGATCCTTGAGTCCTACATATTACATATATATATATATATATATATATATATATATATATATATAAGTAACCAATCTAAAGTAAGAAATATAAATAAAATAAAAATAGAACTATCCTTGCATATTAGATCACTCAATAGATGGCGCTGGGAGACGACAATCATTATTTACCTTTAATACGTTAGCTTTGTGTTTTTAAAAAGCGGGAAGCACAATAGATAGCTTAAAATTTCCTTGCCTGCTGTTGGTATGTACTTTCCTTTTTGTTTTCTTTAGTGGTTCAGGTGCTTTAGTGTTTATTGTTATTTTGTTATTGTATTTTTACTTATTACTGCTTATTTTCTTGTAATTTGTTGTTTTGTATTGTCCTTTCTGTTAAAATGGTATATCTCTTAGGCCTAATTTCAGGGGATTTTCGGGTCACGAGGAATCCTTATTAGACTTTTTGTCTGCACTCCCTCACAGAAAAAATCCATTTTTTTGAAACCCTGCCTGAGGGTGACCCTTGAAAAAGTCTTCAGGCCGGATACTTTTTTTATTTGGTTTATTTGATTTTCCTATTAACTTGATTTTAATATTTTTGTATATTATATATATATACATATATATATAATGCTTTTATTTCACTGGAATTTTCAAATGTTAATTGTATAGATTCTTCACTACAAGTCTAAAAGAAGAGAACATATCACTATTGTTCTACTCTCATTGTCGTATATAGAAGGGAATCACATAAGCTGTTCAGATTTCTTCCCACTGACCGAACAGACTAAAAATTAAAAACTAAAATTGTGGTGTATAAACCACATAACGAATTTCATTTACTTATCTGGTGGAATTTTTATTTTTACTTTGTCGTATATGAAGTATAGAGAAAGTATTGTAATCGTCAACAAATTCGAACTCGAGATTTTGATGAATCTCCGTGTTTCGGATCGCTTTAAGTTCAAAAACACATTTTTGGAATTATGTCTGTTTTTGTTTTTTTTGTTTTTTTTTGTAAACAAAATAACTAGAAAATTATTTCAGCTAGATGGATGAAAATTGGTATATTGACTTTGGACCAAATCTGTAGATTTTTATCAAATTTTGAAAGAAATCCAATCTCAAGAAATCAGTTTGTCTGACTTCAAGTTCTGGCAATACAAATGAACTCGATAACTACAAAACGTAAAGAACTAGATCAGCGTTTCTCAACCTTTCAGTATTCGCGGCCCAGTTTTCAATCATAATTTTCATCGCTCCCCCCACACCCGCTTACAATAAAATGTATACAACAATAATGTATATTGAGTATTTTGGATTCTGTTTTTAAATTATTTTTAACTAACTGCCAAAACAAGAGTAAAAGTGAGCCAACGTTGGCGAGAAACCACATTTGCATTTTGCCATGCGGGCGGTGCCATGAAAGCGTAGAAAATTTAAATATTATATTTGAAATGAAAGCCAAACAGGGGAGTAACGTTAAAAGAATATGAAAGTAGAAAAATTCGTTAATGAAAGTTAACTTAGACGGGGTGAGCTAAATTTAGAAACTGGGAATACATTTTTTTCGAATAATAAATAATAAAAGAAAAGAAAAAAAAAAACAGAAGCATGACTAAACAAAAGAGAAAAAAAAGTAATGTTTGTGTAAGGGAATCCACACGACCGACGCCGCCTCGAGCATGCGCAGTGCAAATACTTTCTCATATGAATAAAGAAAATGTTCGATAACGCAAGTTTCAATTCCAGCCAGTCTCATTCGAGTCGATCCTTCAACTGCTATCGAATCTATCGTGAATGTGTATGTTATATATGCTTTCGTGTTAATTGCAATTCACAATATTAAATATTCACGGCAGCAGATTTATGCCAAATCATGGATAAATTTTTTAGCGGAAGTAAGCTAACATTAGACGACAATCAAGCATCAACAAGTACACTTAATACTTAAATTTGGGATATACCAGTACTGAAGTAAATGAAGAAGAAAGGCCCCTGTGCATCATTTGCTCAAAAATGTTGGCAGCAGACAGCATGAAACCTAATAAACTTAAACGACATTTGGAAACGTTTCATAGTGAGTACGTCAACAAACCCAGAGAATTCTTCGAATTAAAATTAAAATCATATAAAAAGCAAAAATCATTTTTTAAAGAAATGATTTTCAATCTTTCGAAAAACACACACACGTCCAAAATACAATATTCAAACAACATATTCTCGCTAAAGATATATATTTAGTAACTATTGTTTGTTAATGCCATGTAAGGTCATTGTAACCTTACCCAAGGTCCACAATTTTATGCGGGGAAAGGTAGATAAGACCTTTATTGGAGAGAATATTAGAAAGTTTCAGACAAACCAGTCTCCTAGGTTTAATTATTGCATTCACAGATATAGAAATGGACAGAACGACAGACAGTCTACCAGTTAATAGTTGGTTCAAAATTAAATACTGATCAACTATTTTCTTGATAAAATCAGATGCCGAGTTGCACCAATCTAGCTCATTGCGTTTTTTAGCTATCATGTCGATGAACAGATGGACCTCCCGTGGACGTATTTCATTCAAAACTTGATGAGATAGGTGTTAAGCTCACAACTGAATTCGTTCATCGCTTTTGGAGTATGTTCGCAGACAGACAGATATAATTCCAAAGATGTTTTGTGAACTCAAAGATGTCAAAATTATGAAAATTCATAAAATTTTTGAAGTCGTATCTTTTTTTATTTATTCTTTTCAAAACTTTCTTTTTTTTATAACCTGGAAAAACATATAGAAATTGTCACTTCAGAAATAAATTAAAACGTTATCTACAATAGCCTTCAAATGTTAAGGTACAGCACGTTTTTCTAAACTTACCATTAAAAATACGGAAGTAACGTTAAAATTCACGGTTTATATGCATAATGCATAAAGAATTTCAAGAAAACTTGTACAAAAATAATATCTACCACTTTTATTTTAAAGATTTGAATATTTATATAGCAATAGGAGATAATATGCAAAAATCTAACCTTTGTGATTTCGTGTGTAAGTTTTGTGCATGATTGTTGATTTTAAATTGTTATGGCAGTTTCGTTGATAATATCCAGGTGAGTCTAGCAATGTCTAGGAGAAGTCGTTTGTCCAATTCATAAAGGTAGAGGTTGGTCGGATGGATAGAAATGGGGTTGTCACAGTCTGATCATCTCAATGTGTCTTGTAGTGTGATCAAACGACTATGCCGTCAGTTTTAGTCCGAGGATTCAGAGGCTAGAATACATGTTTTAAGCCGACCACGAGTTACGACATCTGCTGGAGACCGTTATTTAGCTCTTACGGCCCGAAGCTGGAGAAAAACTACAATGTCTCAGCTCATGGCAGATCATTTTATGGCAACAGAGACAAGAATCTCCACTACTACAGTGCGAAGAGGCCTTCACAATATAAGCTTGTATGCATGAGGAGCAGTTGTGTGTCTTCCCTTGAAGCCAGGTCACAGAGTTAGCTGCCCGTTTAAATGAACAAGAGTGGACCACTCAGCAATGGGCTTCAGTACTCTTCATAGACGAATCTAGGTTCACACGGGATAGAGATTCAGGTCGTCAGATGACTTGGAGGAGCAATGCACTAAAGAAAACAATCCAATATTATTGAAAGCCACATTACAGAGATGATGGAAGAATGATTTGGGCAGATATTTCTCTCGGTGGTCACACTGGCCTGCATGTATTCCATGGAGGAACATTGAACGATGTGAGATATCGAGTCGAATTCCTTGATCCATATGCCCGCCTTATACCGCTGTTAATGGTAATGATTTTAATCTGATGGATGACAATGCAAGACAGCATCGAGCTCGGCTTATAGAGGACTTTTTTGAAGGTCACAGTATGGAGCAAATGGAGTAGCCGTCTCTTTCCTCAGATCTGAATCCGGTAGAGCATATTTGAGACTACTTTGGGAGACAGGTTGCTGTTTTAAGTCATTCTCTAAGGTCGTTATATGAGATAGAACAAGTATTACTCCATGCTTGTCTTCGTTTCCTTTTTCGGTTTTCGACAACTTAATTCTCAACACGGAAAGTTAATACCGCCAATGCATTGAAGCTAAAGGTGGCCATATTCCTTATTAGAACCCATTTTTGTAATGTTTTCGCGACATTTTTCACATAAAAGTGTAATGTACTGTTTCCTTTAAAAATGGAGTTCTGTGGCAATCGTTCATTTCTTTCTTTCTTTTTTTTTTTTTTTTTGTAAATCATGCCTGTGTTATACTTAAAAAAATTTCTATGCTGCATTCATTAAAGAACTATATAGTGCACATTTCCTCTAAAGTTCTTGTTTCCATGTTCATTTATGCATACTCAAATTAGACATAACAGATAGATTATATCTTAACTTTTAAAGGCCAGGGAATATATGCTCAAAAGGATTTGGAAGACCAAAGAATTATTTCGCAACCATAGCGGCTCACACAATTAGGCCATTTTTTTTTTTTTTTTTCATTTAAAAGTTCATGACGTTTAAATACGTTGTCAATGGTTGTTTGCCTTATTCATCCTCCATTTTCAAAAGAAACCTCAAAAACACTACTTCAATGAACATTATTTATGAGAAAAAACCTTGATAGACCTCCCCATCCCCAGCCACTGTACCGATTTCGTCAATTTTTATTTCATTCGAAGCTTATTACGTCATTAATTGTGGCCTGTCCCCACCATACTTCATTTTCTAGAAATCGCAAAATAAAACTTTGTCAAACACTCTCCCACTAACACCAAAAGCTAGAACGATTTCGTAGAGGTATTGCGACAAGGGGGCAAGGGGATATAGATATTCCGGGTGTCAGTCTTAGGCAGCGCCATGGGGACATAACATTAGCGCGTTTCTACCAGTTTCTAAATATCACGGAAGGACAAAAAACAAAAACAAACAAACAAAAAAAAAACTATTTTCCGGGCGTCATTTACCCTCGACTAGCCACTGCAATTTCGTCACTTTTATGTGCATAAATAACCAATTAGAATGCTCCATGTTCATTGATAATGTATAATTTAAAATAAAACTCTTTTTTTGTGATAAGATTAATTCCTCAAAGTTGTGATAGACTTGCCTAATATGATGGACAAACTGCTGATAATAGGAAGAGGCTAATTAGTGTTTCGAAATTATAAGATAACTTTGTGCCACCCTGTATTATCACAATTAAAGTTCAAAATCGCTTACTAAGTGATATATATTGTAAATTATGCATATCTAATGACTTTCTTTCGGTCGAAGTCTTGAAAGAAAATGAATCGAAAGTATTCAGATACGATGTAAAGGAATAATATAATTTAGAGATAACAAAGCGATTCCGATTGTGCCCCCTCAAGAAAAAAATGAGATGTGCTTTGGCAATTTCATTTCATAGTAGCAGGTGTGGTGATAAAATACACATTAACTCAAGTGCTTTTCTTTTGAAATCGATGCAAGTGATGTCATTTTCACTGCGGCGTTTATTTATCAGTTGATAAAAAAAAAAAAAAAAAAGATGAAAAAGGAGGGTTTCCAAACTTTTTGAGAAAGAAAATATCCGATTTCGAAACAAATACCATATCTTCACACTTTTTCCTCTATCAATTTCTCTCTATCTATCTAAATACTACGATTACAACGACACATCTTAAAATGCTATGTTACTTATACCAATGCATTATAAATGGGAATGTTATGTTATTCGCTTAATCAAAGAATTCCTTTAGGAACTCCTTATTAATTAACACTTATTTATTATATATTCACTGATTGTTTTTTATTAATATATTACTCTGAAGCAACACAAGGGTTACCATGAAAGAATCGTATAAGTACTTCCTTCAAATAAACATCTATAATCGTCGTTAAAGAATTCGACTTCGAAATTTTAATAATTTTTCCCTTTCAGACCTCTCTAAATAATAATAATAAAAAATATTTTTGTGGTTACCTCTATCTATATGCGAGCACATTAATTACAAAAAAAAAAAAAACCGAGATGGGTGAATTAAACTTGGTATGCTACTACAACCACTCCTACATTGTGAATGAAATTTGATAAAATCGGTCGCATGAAACTTGGTTATTTGTCCGTCTATGAAAATGTGAAACAAGATAACTAAAAACTCATTGAGGCAAATGGGATGAAATTCGATATATGATTTTAATCACTAGAATAAATTTTATACAAGTATCAAATTATTTATCAACTTCTTCCGTGAATTTTGTTGTTACTAATCATATTCATCCAGAATGCGTTTTTGTATTTATATAAATAGTATGGTCAGGATTACTGAATTCTGCTCATTATCCACCATCTGTCTAGTAGAATCATAAATATATCCAATGCAAGGGTGTAGAACTGTTATCTGCCAAACAATATAAAAGTTAAACTAAAATCTAGTTCAGATAGATTGTTGTTATAATTCAGAAGTGATACTGGAGGAATGTCATTAAAAGAGTATCGAAAAAAATGAAAAATAGTTTAACATCTTTGATTAATTTGTTTACACAAATGTAATTTTAAGTACCACTCTCATTTTTTATTTCTTTCATTCTGATTTAGAATTTATTCATTGAAAAACTGCGGTTCGAGAGTACCTTTTATATCAAGCCTTAATTCAACAAATAAAATAAAATATGACTGTATAAATATCTCACATCCTTCTAAACAATCAAATACGTGGCGTCATGATTATAAATTTTTACAACTATTTTACTAAACTCTCTTTAATTTCTAGTTATGTTTCATAAATTTTACGTACCATTCTCGGGCATTTTTCTATGTTATGCCGCCTAATCCATCACATTTGTTTGAATACGACATTGCTCAAATTACATTTTCTTGTAATTCGAATATCATGTCTTTTTTTACAAGTTTTAGGAATCTGCTTAAACTGAAATAATAAAAAAATACATGCAAAGAAACAAGACTTTCTATTTTTTATTTACTGTTTAAGAATAAATCAAAGAATTTACTCTTTTCGTTCAGCCGAATATTGGATAATTAAGCCTTCAGGAAATAGGAATTTTCATAATATAACAACATAATCAATGGCAAGTCGAACTGACAATACAGAAAAGCAGCCATATTATGGGTAAGTGACTTAATATGTTTTCCTTCGTATCTTAATTCTACAGCAAAAATTCAATGAAACTGAACATCATACATTTTAAATACATGATTTCTCTATAGCAATTATTTATGCTTCAGACTTCATTCTATTCAAGCGTAACAATCCCTTTTAATTACATTAGAATGGCGACACTTCAAGACGTACTCCAATATATTTTATATTTTTAATTTACTTTATCTACACCAAAAGGCAACTTTTCCACGCTGTTAAAAATTAAAAATCAAAAGTTTATTTTTTCATTCCACTTTACTGCTTAAGCAGTTCATTAGTTTCGGTTCTAACTGGAAATCGCCTTTCTAAGCCATTAAAACTTCACGAACTTGCTTTTTCGTCCTCTTTTTGCTTCATGTTCTTAGCGGCGAAGCTGCGCTGCATTTCTCTTCAATGGTTATAGTTCGGGCTCGATGACAATAATATTGAAAATCATAGTAAAATTTAATCACTAATTTATATATAATCAGTATTGAAAATTCCATAATGAAGACTCATTATTCGTACAACTGAAGAATTAAAAAAATATTTTTATTTTTTTTATTTTGAATTTTCTTTTTGGATTTGAACCGAGGATTCCGGGTTGTTGAGGCAAAAGAGTTTTTTTTTTTTCTTTCAGGTACTAATCAAAGAAAACTATGCAAAAGTCAATCTCCAAAACCTGAATTTCTTGGAATTTTCGGGTCACGAGAGGTCAATATTTTTGGACGAAAGTCAGACCCCTCACAGAAAAAATCCCTGGTTTGAATCCCTGCCTGAGGGTGACCTTTGAGAAAGTCTTCAGACCCGATTCATCATTTCTTTCTTTTTTATTCTTTTTGCTTTAACCTTAATATTTATTTCTAATTTGGTAAAGTTCATCTGTGGTTTAGTTGTAGCAGCATTAGCGCTCTCTAAATACAAAGTATATTTTATTAGTTTGGTTCAGGAAAAAATCAATGTTTAATTAAATTTCATAATGATTGCTTTTTTTATTGATAATTTCTTATAGCTGACTGTGTAACAGTGGTGTAAAGATCGGCATAAAGATGGGTATCGAGCCTCGGGCACCAGTCTGAAAGAGCACCGGGGGAACAAAAAGTTTGTGCCCCATTTAAAAAACATGCCGCATTTTAAAAAGAGATATCATGAAGGGGCGAAAAAGTAATGCCATGTCCTAAAGGCCACTTACCCATTTTACGCCGCTGCGGTGTGATGAACTGATATGCCAGGTTTGAAGAGCACCAATTTGACAAAATCAAAATTCGTATTCGTTTCGTGGCTTATGACCGCCGGTTCCAAAAAACAAAACAAACAAACAAAAAAACTTTGCTATTTTTTTCAGACTTTTACTTTTGAAGTAGATTTCTTCCAGGTATTTAAATTGCTTTACCGGGTAGTGTAAATGTTAAAGAAAAATGAGTGAATAATAGATTGAATGTTCTACGTGAAGTGGAAGTTCCATTCCTGACAACTAAAATGAAGTAATAGTTTCAAATAATTTTAATGTATGTTTCCGAGTTTTTGGTATTTCATTTTTTTATTCAGTCGTTTCTGTTTTTCTGAAGGTTAATATCCAGATTTTACTCAACAAATTTAGAGATAGAATGATTATAAATTATTTCAAACTAAAAGCATTAAATAGTTTAAATGCAATATTATATGGAAGAGATTTTTTTTTTTTTTTTTTTGAAAACAGACGAAAGAGTGAACTTTTCGGATAAATAGGCAGTAAAATATTTTTCATATTTTCAAATATATTCAAGTAATATCAATTCGTTCACATGAACAGAAATCAAGACGCCATAGTCTCTATGGCAATTCGGTACACGCCGAATAATTAGGAATGTTCGTGTAAATGAAGCTAGATAATTAATAAAGAAATGTGGAAATAAAATTGTTTAAAGATCCCTGCAGAACACGATTATGCACTCACAAAATCATAACTACATTTCATATGCACATTTTAAATTGAAAAAAAATGCACACTTTTACAAAATTCGTTCCGAATTATTCCAGCCGAACCCTACTTATATCCTTTTCTCCTAAAAATAATAATGTTGCTGCTTAAAGCAAAATGTTAGAATTATCGTTATGATTTAAATTTAAATAACATCGCAAGAAGGTTACGTAAAGTTCTATAAATTCACTTAATAATATTCAGGATGAACTGTATATTTCCAAATTAATCTTTTATAATTCAGATGTCTCAGATTCAAATTTTTAACAGACATTATTAATCCAAAATTAAATCAGTAAATACATTGTGCTGAGATATTCACTATATTTAAATTTATTCGCATTTTGATAAATTTGAACATAGTGAACTCAGCGCGGAGTCATCCTTCAGCTGCTATTAATCTGCTATTAAAAGATAGTAAGATATAGATAATTTTAAAAAATTTGATTCTTTCAACAAAATTATTATTCTTCAAAAATTAAACTATCTAGTTTGGACACAGAATATTTAATATTCACCCGCTACAATCGAATAAATGCAAGAGAAAAAAAATACTCAATAAAAAGTAAATAAACATTCATTTTGAGCAGTTATTTGGAAAATTTAATAATTCAATAGTTTAAAAAGTAAAACAACTTTTTGCCTTCATTTTTTCTAATCTTAGAGAGATTTACAGAAACACTTGCAATGCACTTGAAACGAAAAATTGAGAGCATTAGATTGAAAAAAAGAGCATTAAGATTTTATCCATGATCAGAGCATTTTAACACAGCCGTAACTAATATATTGCATTTTATGCAAAAATCCAAAGAACGAAAAAGAAAGAAAAATTTCAAGAAAACTTGTGAAATCTATCTATACATGAAATGTAAGAATTCCGAAGAATTTTGGGAAATTCCAAGTACTCGAAATAGCAAAAAAGTAAGAAATACGGGAAAATTCAGAACATTTATCTAAAATTTTTATTTTATTTATCTAAAATTTTAACTTCAGAAATGTTCATCTTGAAATGCCTTTTTCTTATAATTTTGTCTGATTTGAGAAATATCAGCAGGTACTTTTGAACTCTCTTCAGATTATTGTGTAAATGGCCGTGTTATTGACATACATATTACACTCATATTTTCAAGACGATAAATTCTCTTCCTCCGCCAAAGGAATCATACAATGAGTGAACAAATACATTATCATATTCCTTTCAATCTGTTCACTTCACTTTATTCTTAACAGCATCTTGTCTTCGTAGGGTCGAACCACAAACTTAACTTGCATTTCTCCTGTACATTTCTCTATCACACTGCGTCTGTTAAACCTAATAAAACGAAAACACTTTTCCTATTTCCTCAAAAGTTGGGTACAATATAAAGATAAGTGGTACAAGAAATTCAAATCAGTGACGTAGTATAAAGTGCGAAAAAATGGTATAGCTGCCTTGGACGTCAATTTTGAAGAACCATCACAAAGACAAATTAAAACGTGTTTTTTCTCCTTTTAAAATCAAATATGACTAGAGAGTGTGAATAGTATATTATGTCTTTCAAACCATATAACCCTGATACGTCTCTGCCCCCGACATTATTTTGTAGTATCGGAAATAACTACGTCTTAACCTTGATACGCCGCATTCACTTCGTTGTCTAACAACTGCTTTTTATCCCTGAAATGCAAATGTCCAAACTGTCGTTTTGGAAACAACTTCGATTCTTAAAACCCCGAGTTACAAATACGCTTACAATAAACGGTAAAACACTTGGATATAGCATTTCATCGTCTCCCGGGGGTGATATGTTGATCTTAAAGTAGCACTTTTTTTAGAAATGGAAATAAAATATTATTGTTTTAAAATAGTGTTTGTGAATCCTTAACTGCTATATAGTGAAGGAGGCTACCATTAAGTTACCCATTAAATGTCTTTCTGATTTTTCAAAGTAAAGACATTTTAATTATTAATCTACTAATGTGAAGTTAACTGTTTTAATATGTTTGATAAAAGATGATTGATCGAACGCAATTTGGATATACCCGAAAGCTTAAAAGAATTGTTTTTGCATTCGGACTTGAGTTTTGGCTCAAAAAAACTTTCTCAAGCCCATGCTTGGATGAAAATTTAAATCAGATTTTAAAAACTAATTAATCAGATTTTAAGAGCTAATTAAGTCAAAAAAGTTTAGAGGGTAATTAAAATGATCTTTATAATTTCATTACTTATACTGAAGAATCTGACAAAAAGCTTCATGCAAAAATTTTCTTGACCCCTTAGATTACACTATGGAGCCCCATTTCTGAGATTTGATTCTATATTTGACAACACATTGGTATAAGACGGAATTGGAAGAAAAAAAGAAAGAAAATTTTTATCATCAGTGTTCATTCACATTAAGTAAGTGCTAGAAAGAAATATGTAAATGGTCGGTGATCAACCTTTAAACAGAGAGGGGTTATCTGGATTGGCAAGAAGACTTCACGCATCCATCTGATGTTTCCGTAGCTATAAATTTGTGTATCACCCGTGAAATTGCGACTGAGATAAAAAAGAGGCTGGCGCCAGACCTATCTTAAGAAGTGCAACAAGCCTATCCATGTATTTATCAGACATTTGGCACCTTCGAGTGTTGCTCTTGTTCGCTGATTAATCGTTTGTTTGTTTTCTTACCTATTTTCCCAGATGGCGCCGACTTTCTCTCAAGATGCGGGAGTCTGGCATGCAAACGCATCTTAACGTTTCATAAAGCCGATTTTGACTGATGTTAATCTATTCTATTTGATAAATAATTCTTAGAGAAACACTTGATTGCACTTTTTTGTAGTGAATATCACGGTTTAACTGAATAAAGTTAGCAAATCAATTTAACTTAGAATGATTTCAGTAAAAAACAGGTTGAATGAAATAAAATATTGAAAAATGTCAAAATTTCAGTAATTACTTACCTACTAGTCACTTCACGGAATCCTTTTGCAAATGGATTGCAGGCTATTTTCAAGTATGTGATCTATAAAATGAATAGAAATCGAAAGAAAAAAAATCAAGAAATTAATTCAAAAAGGAGAATACTTTGAATAAAAATCATTTCAAAAGAGACAAATTTACGTGTTAAGAGCTCTAAATTATTTCTAGCTTTTAAGCAAGATATAAAAAATTGGGGGGGAAAAGGGAACATGAAAATAGTTTCTAAATATATCTTTCAGGAAAACAGAAAAGAGTATAATTATTTCTTTTTACCACTAGGTTAGTGTTGATGCCAGTTTGCTGGGATACGATGCGAGTTTACCATGTTTAACTTTACAATACTGTAAAGCAGAGTAACTTAAAGTATTCATGTTTGTAATGCTTTTAAAATCCAAAAAATCTTATCGATCCTATTTTCGGAATCACATTTTTTTCCCACTCTCCTTTATTTACATTATATAGTAAATATAGGAATAGGATACTCACTTATGAAGCTTTGATTAATAATAAATGAAATAATTTAATTTAAAACAGCTGCTAATATGCTTGAATGAAAGATGTTTATCATTTTATTATTTTTATTTTATTTATTAATTTTTGCTGATTCCTCAGAATCATAAAAGAACACATTTTTATAATGAGCGTGATCTCAACAATAGACTATGCCCCCCCCCAATCGGGGTCTGGGCCACTAGGTAAAAAATTCCTGTTCTTAAATGCTTTTCTGGAGGACTACGTTAGCGGAACACGAGGAGGAAGAACACGGAGACCTCACTATATTCATGTCATTCTCAGCAAAACAATTCTTTTGGACATCTTTAATTTTCTAAAAGGCGCTTGTTAAAAAAAATTAAATTCGCAAGCATTAATACTTTCCATCAATTAATCTAAACAATTTAAGCTTTGGAATAGATCTTTTGATATCTCTATCGTAAACGAGGGTGGCTGGGGACCTAGCTGAAATTCGGTGCAAGTTACTGACAAGCGTGACCTCCGCTCTTTGGAAGAACTTACCATAGTCTATTTGTTTGACAATGTTAAAAATCTTTTGCTCGAAAATAAAGAGCAAATTATTTTTCCTTATCCCTAAGGAAAATACTGGGTCGGGTCCCTGGGATTTTGTGCCTCCTGCTCTTCTTTTTCGAATCTGTTTTCAGTTTTAAGTTATATAATTTCCAACATTCTTATTCCTTTCAATACCTCATTTTCATATAATTTCTTAAATACAAAGTGAAAATGTGGAGCTATGGTAGTTTGGAGGAAAGATTTCAGTTTCACTACAAAAGGGTTATGGTATGAAACTTGATTACACCAGATATGCATCTACATATGTGAATCTGAGGCCTGTTAAATCTGATCATAGATTAACATACTTCCATTGCATAGACTGGAGAGAATTGTCCTCTTTGTCTGGAGAGAGGTGTACTGGCTCAGAATCGGCCTCGTTGTTTGACTATGGTTCAAAATTACAAGACCAGTCTCAAAATCAACCTCCTGTTTCTTGAAAAATGAATGTTAATATGACTAAAACTGAACTAAATAGTACAAGTGCTTATGAAAAAGGTAGGGTTTCCAAGGCAAATTCTCTCAATTGGGTTTTAATTGCTATGGGTTCATAATAAGTCTCATGAAAGGTTCACACTATTAATATACTTGTCGGAAAATTATTTCAAGATATTAATATTTTTGACTGAAAAATTTTGCGTAAGAGTTTGAAGAAACATATCAAATTAAGTTTTTCTTGGAAATATGGGCAGAATATCTGCAGTTTTCTGTGATTATGGCTGTAAGAATCAACACCGAAGTTGTAAAAATTTTTCTTTGGTGCTTTCATATTTTTGATTACTATTTTTTAATTGAAAGAATCGCTCTGGATTTCATTTTTAGCATTCTTGTTTTCTTTTAAAATGAAATAATGGCATATTTTTGGGAATATTTATCAAAATTTTTCAAAACAATATTCAAGATAAAATTATAGTATTTACGAGCTTGTTACCTAAATTTATACTTGTTTGTTTGTTTCCTCATGGCACTTGCCACTGACAAGCCCGCTGTTACGAAGACAGCGATTTAAGCCTGAGGGAAACGTCTCTTATTTTTTATAGCAGCGCCAACTAGGGCCAAGAGTACGACTTCGCTACTCACGCATCACTCATTCGCTTGCACAACCCCTTTTTACAGGAGGGCACATTCACACATCTCACAGATACAACAACAGAAGAACAACCATGCCCAAACCGGGACTCGAACCCGGGACGCCCAGATCACGGGAAAGACGCGCTACCCTTATGCCAGGACGCCGGCTAAATTTATACTAAAATAGAAGTGATATAATCTAAAAATTACTATACCTGTTGATTTTGATACGCTGTCACCGTGAAAAACTGTGTTTCTGGAAAAGTAAATGTCAAAGAATCAGAAAGACTAATTTTTGGATAGGGATCTGTGTTCCCTTCAGTCATTTTTTGGATATGAATTCTTGGCTGATATTTATGCATCGATAAGAGAGAAATCTGCAAAGGAATATTTTTTCGGTGTCAAAGGATTAATTCAAATGTTTCGTTGAAAGACATTCTGATATATTTCATCATAGTAGAAAAATTCTTTTGAATTAGTGGAAATACTCGTCTCAAAATAATCAAATTACTCTACAAGTAATATTAGTAAAATAATTTAATTATATTCAATAATTTTGCCGAGTTATTTTAATGTTAATACCAATCAAGTAGCAAGGATTTATAATCTCGAAGTCACTGAGAAGTTTCCAAGTAAACTAAAATTATAGAATGGCAAAAAATTTTTAACAATACATTTAAAAATTATAATTCAAAATTGTTAAAAATTACTCGGAACATTTTCAAACATGAAAAGGTCTTTCTCTGCCAGAAAGTAATTTGATATTGATTATTTGAAAATAAACAATTAATAATTTGCTCTTTATTAATGCTGTCTAATTTTCTCTTTAATGATGCTCATTTTTTGCCACTGTACTTCTATATAAACCAGAATTATTACCCTTCATTAATGAGCGCTTAGGGAACTAATTGCTCTGTGGGTAAACGAATCATAGTTTCTTCACTCGGATAATATTCTGTCCGAGAATTCTGTGACTGTCAAGGCGTTTTGATCAAACAAGGGATCCTCGTCTGAGAACACTCATCCCCTGTCACCATATCTCTCCTTTCAAGGAATCAACCTGAAGCGTTTTGTTCAGTGAAATAAGATGTAACGTTAGAAAAGTAGGATTTATTGAAGGCTATTATCAAAATAGTATTAAAACTTAAAAATAAAAATATTTAAAACATCACTTCAGGCATTAACTCACAATTTGATGCATGTAATTATGCAATGCTATTATAGAAGAGCAAATAAATAGCAATTCACTTTATTGAAAAGGTATTTAAATACGTAGTATTATTTACAGATAATGACTAAAAATTACTGAGTTTTTACGCAATAAAAGAAAAACCACCCTCGGTTTCAGATTTAAATGGTTATTAATTTTCTTGCCTCGGTTAACGCAAAATTCTCGTCTCAAATATTCGATGCAAATTAGTACCGACATTATTATAGTGTCGCATGTAAATAGTAATACGTTTTATTGCAAATGTATTTCAATTAATTTACATGCATTGTAATTAAACAACATAATAACAGCAAGGGAATAAAAAAAGCAATTTTAAAAGCAAAATGTAAAAAAAAAAATCATCAGGTTAGAAAGCTGATTCCTTAGCACAAATGTTAACATTTTAAAAGGAGCTAACAAAATGAGAATAGTTCTAACCTCTTCAAATCAAATTGAAAATAATTTAAAGTTCCAAATCTGGAACACCCGACCATTAGATCTATATAAACGGCTCAATCCATGCAAAATATCTGCAAGTAGGCTCTGAAATACTGGAAATGCATTGATAATGTTCATAATAATTTTCAGTCATCCATTACTGCTTTTGGCCCTGTTTTCTTTAAACTGCTCTAATCTTGGCACAGTAAGCTAATTTTTAAGCCATTAGTGAAGAGCATATATTACAAATTGGAAAAATATTTTAAATGACAAAAAAAAAAAAAAAAAATTCATACTTTATACGGTTGGGTAAATAAAGATATTTCTGAAGAAAATGCATGATTAAATTTTTATATAATACTGTTATCCGATTCTATTAGTCAGATTTAATGAGATATTCTTATCACACTAAAATTTTGAACAAAAAGAAATCCATTCTTGTTTGTCTACAAATAATTAAGCGACTTGGGAATATTTGAACATCACTATTATAGACCATTTCAATGGTCACCTTGACAAAGATATGCCAACCAATTCCTGGCGGATTCTCAAAGTATCTGTGAATGATCTAAAATAATGCAATTCAAATCTTTATAACTGTGTTAGTTTTCGAAACAAAAAAGCAGATTTTTATTTTTTTATTTAAACTATGATGTTCCAAGATTATCGCTAATAGGACCAGAGAACTGCATAAAAAAATTAGACTTCGTTGGTTTTTAAGCACTACATTTATTGACTTAAACAACATAAAATAACAATTCTTTGCGTCATTTGAAGCAATTTTCCAATAGGAAGCATATGACTATCTTAAAAGGTTTAGAAATTAACTGCCGGACCGCGATTAGAGCAGACGTGTATCTAATCATTGCTGTTAAAAAAGCTGTCTCGTTCTTTGAAAAAGTATTAAATCTCAGGAGACTTATTAAAGATTACAAAATTTAGCTGAAATAAAAAAAAAATCACAATTCTCTTAGCTATCATAAGTATTTTTCCTAATTGGTACTCATCCTCATCAGACATTGTTCAAAATAATGAAACCTGTCCAAAACAGTGCTTATCTTTAACTGATTGGGTTAATTACTTCCAGTTGGGAATAATTAGCACTTCTAAGGGAATGCAGCCTATTTCTGGCTCAGGTCAGTGGTGTGAGTAGAATGGGGCAGGCAATACACGAGCACGAGCATTATTATAAGAGATTCGAAACCGTTAAAAAAAAAAATTTATCCTTTTTTTTTTCCCTTTACTTAGCTGAAATCTTGTTTTTCTTCTTACCCGAGTTTAAAAGATTTTATTATCTTTTTTTTTTTTAAAAGAAATAAATGATTTTTTTATATATATATTGTGACCTAGGGTTCTGGTAAGATTTTTTTTCTAGAGCATTTTTTTTTTTTCGATTCAGTTCTGTGCAGATAGATTATACAAAAGTTAAGACAATAAAAACTCTGGTTTCATTTTTAAAAAATTATAAAAATGAATGTATGAAATAAACTTGCAGTCATGTGAAATAAATTATCTGTTATTTTAAATTTTATATTTGAAATAAATTTGCACATGAGTAATATTTTTTTTTAATTCTATATAAATTTGAAAATGCGAAAAGAAGGGAAAAAAATATCTTGCGGGGCAAGTTTATTGAAAAGCAGTTAGAGTAACTAATATTTTTTCAAAATGGGTCCCGAGCCACTTAAGGTCGGTTCTGGTCCGAAATTATCCCGCGAATTCTTTCAGAACTGGTCATCTATATAAATAAACCAAACCTTAATTTATACGATAAGTATTAAAAATAATATTTTATTTTTACTTAAAACCTTAAAGCATCAAATATACTTCTATCTTATTTCAACTTTAAAATTATAGCGTGAGATCTTCTTCATTATTAGTACAGAAAAATTAACTATTAAAGATATATTTAGTAAGATGAAATAATATTTATGATGACCTTTTTACACTAAATATTAAAAAAAAAAAAAGAACCGCAAGTTTTCATACATATTCTTGTTAAAAGGTATTTCTTGTTTTAATTTTAATTTAAAAATGATCAGTCATCATATAAAAATAAATGTCTTTCTAGTCTTCAACAGTCAAAGTAAACTTTCAAGGTAGTAATTTAACGAAAAAAAAATGTACCTGTCCTTTCGATTTCGGCTCCTTTGCATTGGTAAGTTTCAGTTTATCAAACGTAACTGCATGGGACATCCAGTATTTACCTGATGAAGGGCTATCCGGATGTATATAAGTTGAGTTAGGGTGAGAGCTGTCGCCAGAACCAGCTACAATCCACCTAGAACTGATATATGCCTTATATGTATCTCAACATAATCAATATAATTGAAGCAAACAATATAAACTCTGCTCTTTAATGCCTTAAACTATGTGACTACGTTCGGAATGAATTTTCTGAAAAACGTTATGAAATATTTAGATTTGTGAATTTTTGAAAATATAGATTGACCTATGAAAATAATATATCAGCTAAAAGTCAAAAATGTTTTAAAAGTTGAAAGATTTATTTTTTGCTAAAATGTAAAAGACTTTAATAAGTAGAAAGACATAAATCAAAATCCAAAGTTTGTGAAATAAGTAGCTAAATATTTTGTGTGTAATTTTTAAGAAATTTTAATTTTTTAACTAAGAAATAAGCTATATTTTTAACTGAGGTTGAGATGAGAAATAACATGAAACTTTCTTTTACATTATGAAACCTTAAAACAATTGTAAAGTCTTTCTGAATTAGCAGATTGATTATTCTATAATTTAGAAACTATATTACAAAAACTATATTACCATATATTGTTATATTACATTCGAGCAAAAAGTTCAAATAAAAAAAACATATTTGAAAAAAAAAAAAAAAAAATTCTTAATTTAGTGTTTGTGCGCGTGTGTAAACATATTTAAGCAGATGAGTGACCGAGAAGAAACTTTTGGAATTTTTAACTTTGGTTTATTTTTATCACGTGAAGCATATTATATACAAGAAGCGATGATGAAACTGATGTCCGTTTACATCGCGATACAAGAGCAGCAGAGCAAAAGAGACCAAAAAATTTGCCCTTCAATGTGTTTTACTAAGAGAGTTTGATAGACATTCCTTTTACACGTGTCGATCTGGATTGGGAAATTTAGGTATCATTAAAAGAATGTTGAAAGCATTAAGGATTTTTATCCCTTCACTCAGAGCGTGAAAACCTGCTGAATTTACAGTTTTCCTGAGCGCGTGTTAAAAGTAATTAAATAAAAAGTGGAATTGGGTCAAGAAATAAGAGACTATTTTAGAATGAAGTCAATATGGACCAAATTAAGATAAAAATTGGGTAATAAACTAGGATTTAAATTATATTAAGAGATATCATTACACACATATATATTCTAATATATGAGGCTTTTCGTAAGATGAGTACAAAAATTTAGAATTTGAGGAAACAGCATTTAAAGCTGAAAAAAATGTACAAACATAAAAATGAATGTGACCTCTAAACCTCCAAAAGAATGAACTTAGAAAAAAATTAAAATGATTTTGTAGAGAAACTTATGCAGAAATCAATGAAATTGAATAAAAATTATGCGATATTTTTGTCAAAATCGACTTTTCATTGTAGTCGACTTCCTTAACATAAAAAGCTGTATATAATTATTGAAGTAAATGTTATTTAAATCAATATATATATATATAACCAACAAAAAAAATAAAATAAGGCACTGCAAATAAAAATTGTTGATTGTCCAAATATCGCTAGCTTTTCTTAATGTAATGCCACTCAGATAAGGAAAATATGTTATCCGTTGTAATAATGATTATATCAAGCATGAATATGGGAAGTCTAGTGAAAGCTTACGATATCCGAGTCGTTTAATTAATTCAATTGATGAATAGAGCTCCACTTAGTATACCCACCGGGAAATTTTCGATCCGCAATAATTTTCTACTCAAATATTTTTCTCTCTCCTTGGGAGCCAAAATCACCAAAAGATGGGTCAGGTGCAAGAAGTGCGCAGTTTATTTATCTTATGATGCGTGGTGGCCAGCCATTGACATTTATCCAAATTCATCTAAGTAAAACAAGTCTATCTTGAAGAGGGATTAAATTTTAGTATGCGCGATTTTACTTGAAGACAATTACAAATTTATTGTTACAGCAAGCTAGAAATAACTAAGCTACGCGATTTGAAATTGAAAACTTTAGGTGGATGTCTCCGAAAGGTCAAGATTATGGAATAAAATTATTTTATCTGACCACCAGTGCTGTTGTTCTAGAATGGTTTAAACTTAAAATTGAAATTGAAATTTCTGAGGAAAAAAATATGTGTAAATATCTTATCAGTGTCTCCCAGTAGTAAATAAATAAATTATTATTGAAAAGGAAAAAAGTTGAGCATGAGAATTACAGAATGCAAAAGAGAGGAAGGGAAACTAAATGCAAGGCAGCTGATGAAAAATTGATTTTTTTCGTTTTGTTATTCGCGACATGTTAAGCATGTCAGCATATGAAATAAAATAATGCTTTTGACTTTTATTCGATCTTAATAATTCTTTGTTGAGAAAAATTCAAAGTTCCGTGGCAAACGGCACACATCAATTAAACTTGCACACATTTCTTGTTACTAATTTTTTATGATACTAACCTATGATAAAGATACCTATAACGCAGTTGATCAACAGGGACGATATCAATCCACATAATGTAGTCACTTTCTGGATCCAAACCGCTTACAAGGACTTTCAACGTGGGAAATATTCTTCTACAAAAAATAAATAAGTAAATAAAATAGAAAAGAAACTTAATCACGGTTTACAAATTTAATTCAAAAGCGAATGGAATTTTCATCCATGTTTATCTGAATTAAGTAATTAAAGTTTATTCTATTTCCTTTTCATTTATCCCCATATGTTGTGTTAGTTGTCTTCTTCGAACAGTGCAAGAATCCCATTTCAATTATTACATATATTTTGACGGCAGACGCTTTGCTTAAAAATATCTCCCGAATTTATATAGAAATTTAAAAAAATGTTCGAGGTTGAATGGTAAAGAATTTCATTATCAAAACGCTTATGTTGATAGCTAACACAACACTAAAACTAGTTTTTTATATTATTGAAAGGATTGTATCTATAAAACAGTGTTGCTATTCTTATACAAAAACATCATGCATACAGATATTTTGCATGAACTATTTCATCCGGAAATGTTGTTGTTTCTAATGGCACTTGTCATAGACAAGCCCACTGACGAATTAAGCCAAGGGTGCGTCTCTTGTTTTTCAGTAGCGCCATCTAGGGCCAAGAGTACGTCTTAGCTACACACACGTCACAACCCTTAAATTAACGTCCGGAAATGTTATCCATCGAAACGATGTTGACGCTTAGGGCAAATAAATGAACTATTTTACCATTTTTTAGCCATTTCCAGCCCGATGATGCCATTTTTTTTTGTCACTTTTTCATCTCATTTTATTTGCCTTTCTGCTTTCAATTTGGGTTTATATTGTACTTAATTTATCCTAGATGGAAATATGACTTGGATATAAGTAAGTAGGGCACAGATTATATTATGTATATTTATTCACTATAATTATTTCAATAATTAATCTCAATTTAAAAATTCCTTCTGAGCAGGCCACTCCAAGTAGAAATATGAAGAACTCCCTATAAATAAACAGGTTCTCGTTGCTTAGCAACGCGTGGACTTGCATTCATTTTCGCTGTGATGCAAAATGACATGAACGCTATAGCATTCAAACTTATGAGTTACATTATCATTCATTCAGTTTGATCTTTATGTTTTAAAATTAGCAAGCACTTTAATGTAAAGACTAACACATTCACTGGTTATCTTCATGTTGTTTTGTCTTTTCTTTCTATTCTTCAAGAATGTGTTAACAGTCCCTTCGTTAATGGCAGGGCGCACTTTCTTGTGAAAGCCCCATTTATGAGATGTTGGTAATGAGGTTTGTTTTGTATGATTTTTGGCATCCGTGCAAGTTATGACTGTCTTATCATTCCGTATTTTCGTATACATTCGATCTGGAAGGAATTATTATTTAGATCTGGAGCACACATGCGATTTGTATCGGAGAAGTCATTAATGAAAAAATGTCAAAGTAGTGATTAGCAGCCTGCAGTTAATTTAGTACAAATGGGTAGAGGATATATGCCTCCCGCGGCGCAGAAGCGTCGAGCAAATCATTAGACACACTTGAACAGCATTTTCAGCGGAAATGAAATCAAAGGAAATGCCTAACTACTATCAGTGTACCATTTTGGGTCTATAATGACATGTCCGACTGATATCAATTGTATCCTTATGGCTTCCCACAAGAATTACTATACGTTATTCAGAATTCCGAGACTAGCACTTTCAGATAATTCAATTCAGCCAAGAATGGTACGCAGTAAAATATGCTGATTCAGGAATTCTTCGTTAGGCTTAGTCCTTGATTTCTGTTCCGTCAAATGTTTAGTCTTCCATCTCGCCCCTATTTTGGCGAAATGGCCTGGAGCCTGCTCAAAGACACGGGGAGTTTCCGATCTGAGAACTGACTGCCATTTTGTTGTCTGAGACTAGCAGTATAAACAGCAATGTATAAATACCGTTTTGTCTTATAGGTGTTCATATAGAAAGTATTTTTAAATTATAAAACGGAAAAACAAAGTGTTACAAATAAACGCTAGTATATCGTAAATTAATTTGCTAGGTTGAATATTACGAGAAAAATTTAGTATCAGAATTAAATGAGAAGTCTTTTTTTTTTTTTTTACAAAATTTTTGCAGTAAAAAAATAAAACAAATTAGATGGAATTTTTTAAAGCTCGCACCTCAGCAATTCATGTCGATAGATAAAGTTGATTTGTGTTACTTATGTAACGGGTTAAAAAATTTGTATTTTCAGAAGAATGCGAATATAATAACAAAAAACAATGACAAATGCACTTGTTATAACAAAATTATTCATTTTTGATAGAGCTTACCTTCCACTTTTTGTAATTATCATCTCATTTTGTAATTCATGAAACTGGGACCAGAGTTCACTTCCAACTAATTCCATTTCAATTTTATTTCCTTTTACTTTTTTTTTCATCTCATTTTGTTTGTTACTTTCTAAAAAACCTGTATAGAGGGAAACGTGTATCAAAAACAAAAGTAGCATTTTGATATTTCACAAAGATGCCAATTTTTAAACTTCTAGACTTGAAGGTGTAACTGAGAATGCAATAATAAATAAAATTCATTCATTCTTAGACATCAGAAGGAAATCAATTATTCAACTTTTATGCTGCAAGGTGAAATAATTTTATTTCTTAACCTTAAATTAGTAGGTCATTTAAATATGTATAAATATGTATCAATAAATATGTATCATTTAAATATGTATCAAAAGTAAGAAAATTCATGTTTTGAGATTACCAAATATGTAAATAAATAATGGATGGGAACGATTATCTATCGCAGATAACGGCCAAATTATTTCTTCTTTTTAAAATACTCGCTGTATCCAATGAGTGCAAGCTTGCAGACTTTCCCTATTATAAGTAATTATGAAAAAATTTCAAACAAATCCGGTATACCTATAAATTACAGATACTTCTTTAAAGCTTGAATAAAAAACGAAAATGCATAATTATGAGACATTTTGTTTTATTCTTGTGTATTGAATTTTTCTTAACATAAAGAAAATTCAACGATTTTACAAAAAAAATATCAATTATACTTACATATAAATAATTCTTCACAATTAAAACAATTATAAGATATATATATTTAAATACCTCATTTGTTTGATTAAATGCTTTGAAAAATAAGCTCATAAGAAATATAACTGATTAACACTTTGATCTTATAGTATTTGTACGAATAATCCCTCTGAAGAAAATTTCTTTTGGGTTCCATACTTTCAGATTTAATTATTATTGAAGAACCGCGCACTATTTGAATTTATTTCTCTCTTATATTTTCCAATTGAAAATACTCCGGTTATTTTTAAAGAATTTTATTAATATTTTTTTTGCATTAAATCATGTTACTTTTTCATTTTTATTTTGATTAATAACTTTGTTTAATTTCTAAACGTCCCTATTACTATTTAGTGCTGACACAGAAGCGCATAATCACAAAAAAAGTGCATTATAGTTAAGAACATAATTTACCGAATTACCGGTAAAGACAATATAGAATTACCAAAACAAATTCTGGTTCAGATTCAAAATTTATTAATTAATCGGTTTGCCAATCAGTAGCACTGCAATACTTAGTAGTACCCTTCAATAATTTAATACAAATGAATCGAACAAGATGTTAAAATATTACTACTGAATTTCCCTCCTTAATGAAATTATTTCAACCAATAATAGAAATTGTATATGCGGATGGAATTACACTACGTTATTACTGTATTACGTTAAGAAAAATTTGAAGCATTTGTTACGCTGATCATTATTAAAAAAAAAAAAAAAAGATAATTTCCCAATATATCAATTATTTTCGGTATTTTCATATTCGAATCATAAAAGAGCAAATGTAGACATATTTTGGCCAGTGAAGAAACGTATGATGCATAGAACTTAGTTAAATGCGTATAGCATAGTTAAAATGAATAATACTAACATAATTTTTTTCCAAAATAAATTTTCAGTTAAAAATTCATACAATGTCAGAAGAAGTAGATAAAAAATAAAAAGAACAAACATCCTGTATTAACCGAAACAATCTGGATATTTTAGACTTTTTTTTTTTATCAAGTTCCAAAAAGTCCCGTATTTGTCTTGCAGTTCACTAAAATAACTCGTAGCGTATCAGTTTTTCTTTGCTTTAAGCAAATAGCTCATACTATTTTTAAAAAGACTAATTTAATTTAATTTTTGAAACTTACTTTTTGAAGAATTCTTCTTCTCAATTTTTATAGCGCATAGAATATAATTTTATATTTTAATCGATAATTCCAGTTCCATTGAATCAGGCCTTTGAATATTACTAAACTCCATGAATGACTTCATTCTATCATTAATATCAATAATAAAATGACCGGGCGACTTGGATTAGGTACGGGAGTCCTGGCTTGCGCCCTGCCTCTTTGATATTTAAAGAAACCTGTGCTGAAGTTCAATGAATATGATTTTTCACTTTTTATGAAGAGTCTTTTTAAATTGCAAAATACAAAGATCTTATCATTACTTGGTACTCATCGGGCAACTGTGTATAAGTTTTATACAATAGTCCATTGTGCATATTTCTATGCATTTATGTTTTATTCTATATATTGCGAATAGTTTATTTCCCTAAGTTTATATATTCGAAACACTCAACATTCCATTCAAAACTGCACATTTCTTAATACTCACAAATCAATTATATATATGCACAATACAAAAGTTCATCATCCGTGCTTCTGTATTTTATTATTGTTCATTTTTTATTTTTTATCATTGTTCATTTTTTAAATTTTTAAATTTTAAACTCTCAGCATCCCATTGAAACATACATATACCTCAGAATACATCAGATTACTCTATATGTAACAGTAGTCCAATGTGAGTACATCTGTGTATTAATGTTTCATTGGGATTTTGTTCATTTCCTAAATTTATAAATTTTAAACACTCGACATCCTATTGAAAGTTGTACAGTCGTCAACAAAAATAATGGTGTACCTCTGAAATTTGCTATTTATGCTATTTATTATCGCATATTCACAAAACAGGTATCGGTGGAAATAACTGAAGAGAACATGATTGTTAGATATATTGATTAACTGGATTAATTAACATAGTTAATTAACCACTCGGATTTTTTCATTACGCCTACCAATTTCTTTTTCTAATCGATTGACTGTCATGAAAAAATAGCCACCAAATATGTCTGCAAGCGTCTGATGAAAATTTCAAGAATTATAAAGTTTTGAAAAATAACGCATCCAGTATTAAATGAATCATTAAAACTTTCGACAATATCTCTGAAATTATAGAATATATCTCAATTTTTTTATTTATTTAAAGAACGTAATTTTGATACATAAATGGATGAAAAAAATTAAAATTTAAAGATATTTTTTACAAATTTTACAAGTGTTAAAAAAATGAGTTGTAATATAGTAAAATTTTTACATGACAGCAAACCTAGAATAGTAAAATACAGAAATTCCAGAAGTTACTTGGATATCTGTAATAATGTTTGAAATATTTCGAACCAACTGCAAGATTCTGGCTATCAATTGAAACAGCCTTGCCACGCCTATTTGCTGAAGAGCTTTATATTATTTCTAATTTTTTCCTATCGATCTAATCTTCCTGATACACGAGTTCTAAATACCATTATAAAATTGCCATTAGATAATTTGCAGATCAGATTATTCTTATATAAAGAATTTAACGAATCATTAATATTATTTGATGAATCATTTATATTTTATTGTCTGTCTTTCTGAGATTTAATGATCAATGCCTAGAGGTGCAAGTAATTCATACTTATGAATTTTTAAATAAAATTTAAGCATCATTCCTACAGTTTAAATACTTAAGATTTCTTTGGACATGAGGATTTGAAATAAGGACAATAAAAACTGCCTTATTTATAAGTAATTCGTTAAATAATATTAATGATTCGTTTTCATATTTTCTGTTTTTCATATTGAAAAGCATTTTTTGCCGATGAAAGAATCTTGTATTTATTTAAGATATTCTGTTGGTTGCAATTATTATCTTATCGACGCTTTAAACATGAATTTATATTTTTCCTAAAATATGTAAATTAACATAATATAGCTCAAAGAAATTAAATCATTGAATTTAAGTTAGATACTAATCAATCAGTTTTCACAAAGATTGAAGTAAATATCTTCACTTTTTCAGACACAGAACCTGTGCTTCGGACTGAATCACATTTATAGATAGTTTATTTTAGAAATTCGGTATATAAATTCAAAACGTGGCGTCGATAAAAGCCGATATTTTATAAAGATAATTGTCCTCTTTTGTGACGGGAATGTGAATTTCTTTTCCTTCGAATATATTTAATTTTACATCCTTCTTGAGCATGATTTGGTCATCTGTTCTAATTAAATATCACATTTTTATACTGCTAAATTGCTAAAGGTTTATTATTTTACAGTAATAAACATTTATTATTTTACGTTAATTTGATAATGTGTGATTAGCTATAGTAGTGCCAATGTTATTCTCATTCAAACTAGACAATAAATTACTTGTTCTCATCACATAACCTTATCACACGAAGATAAAATAAAATTTAAAAAGAACGAAAGTTATATAACCTTAGCAAAAAGGCATGTTTTAAAAATCCATTAGCATAGTCGTCGTTTGTATTTTATACAATCCTGCTAATTGCATTCTCACACTTCTTTCTATGGTTTTTGGTGTCCGTAATAGGATTCGAAGGGAAAGCTTCACTATCGCAAAATTCAAATGCAAATTAATGGTCACTTAATGCTTTTATTTATTGCTTTTTTACTGTAATTACTTTCATGGTTGTGTCGGTGTTGCAGAGGAATACTGTAACTTAAATATTCAAAATGGTTATTGTTGTTTTAGTTACTTTATAATAATAAAAACGCGTTTTTTGGACATTAATTGAATTAATCGAAAATTCAACACATGACTATAGCTTTAGACCCAAAACTACAATTTATATATATAGCTTGGTGAATCCTTGAGTAATCTCACTTCAACACTCAGGGATAGATAAAGAGCTGTCAAGCATTTGATAGAGCTGGTCCAAATTTTGATACATAACTTTAAGTCTGATTATTAAAACTTATACCAAATTTCATCTATCTAGCAATATTTGAGCTATCGTATTCCCATGCACGTGGTCGGATAGACAAACATAATAACTTCTCTTATGTTAATTTAATCAAAACCTAATACACTTCTATATTTGTGGTTATTGACCACATACGAAATTTCGTTGCTCTAACTAGATCCATTTTTTTTTTTTTTTTTTTTTTTTTGAGTTTACAGGCGAACAAAATTTCAAATAAGTATTTATTGTTATTATCTCAAGAAGGTCAAATATATGAAGTTTCAGTAAATTTACGGACTCAAATTATTAGACGATTACAGTGATTTGTCTTGTATACTTTGTATACAAGAAAATAAAAATTCAATTCTAGTAAAATAAAGGAGGAAATGTTGATTCGGATGATGAATTGCTTCATAACCATAAATATAACCTGTATGCAGTTATTTTAATCAAATGACATTAGTTGAAATCTCTTCTGTGAATCAACCTTTGTTTCCACGATTTAAAATCCTAAACTTACTTTTACTCTATTAATCTGATTAAAATAATCTTGAAATCTGTTTGAAACCAAAGTAGAATATCTTTGTTTCAGAAAAGTACTTCTTTGCTAAATGAATTTCCTATATGATTAACAATTGCTTCAACATGAAAATAAAATTTCCACCTTTATATAAAGGCTGATAAATTCATTTGCTTAAAATGCCATTGTACGAATGAGTTTTTACCAACGAAGCAAAATTTCACTTAAAAATTTTTGATGCAACGTATTTCATTCACATTAAAAAAATTAGTTGACCACAGTACATTGCTCTTGCATTGATCAGTAACATCTGCCTTCTGCATGCAAGCACGATATAAAAGTCCATTAACCATGCTTCTATGCATTTATGCTTTATAGTTTGCAATGTTATTTTGTCATTCCTAATTCTCAACTCTGACATCCTACCGAAAGATCATTTGCAACGGAAATGTTATCGATATCATCTCGAACCAGCAGCCTTCCAAGGTTAAATGCTAAGGGGTTATTTGTAAGCTGGAAAAATAACGGATATGCTACTTATGACAGAGTTAATTAAATTAATTATGTTGATGTATTGACATAGCACTTTAGCATTTCAACGAAATAGTGTGACTGATGACCACTTCCTTTCTCTTTTGGATTTACAAACCTCCAGAAGTCAACCAATTTATCTTCGTGGGTGTTCGTCAGCCCACACGCGCACAATGCGAAGACTAAGAAGGAAAAGGAACTGCTTGTGTATTATCTTAAAGAATAATATAGTAATTGGCAGCTCAAGTTTGACTGTAGCTGTAAGGCCACGATCTGCCACGTCGGCAATAGATAATGAAATTAATATGTAAATTTTACTGCTGTAGAAAGTGCTGCATGAAATTAAATTTTCATTTTGGAAATAAAACTCTAATATATAGATTGCTGGAGTTTTAAAATAAATTCGGTTCAAACATATCAGTTATTTTTAAATGCATTAGGACTATTTAACAAGGCGTAATGGCATATAGTGATCCCTAGATATATCCCCTTATTTTCAAATTCAGCTGTCACCCTTTTTTTACAGTATAAAAGCTCTTTAGGAGTGGAGAGAGCTGAGTTAAGACGGACTTTTTGAATAAGAAATTAAAATCTGATATTTTACTTTTCCAATAAAGAAGATTGAGTGACCCTTCGTTGACGATGCCAATATATGAATTTTTCTAGAAAAAATGAGGGTTATATACAAACGACATCTTGAGGGCTCTACAATAAATTGGCAGAATAACATGAAAACTTATGAAGAAATGACTAAAAGTTATTCCATATGAACAACAAAAGTTGAAAGGTAGCATTATGAGATTCATTCATATTACGCATTTTCCACTGACCTATTATGGCCCTTACACCTAATTGAATAGGCTGGGTCAGTGTGAGTGTTAAATACATTTTTTTAAAAATTCATGTTACATAATTCATGTTGTGTCCCACACAATTCACATATTGAAAGCATTGCGTATGTTGAATTTGATGCTTAGTATTGCATTACAGTACAACATAAGACTAGGTACGGCATAGTAGAAATACGCGCACTGACATACTGACATAACTACAATCTATTTATATGGATTTAAAGGATTATCTTGACTGTGACATAACTATAATCTATTTATATGGATTTAAAGGATTATCTTTACTTTCAGCATGAATTTTACTATTAATTCAACTGGATGTGAAAGACAAATAAACATTTGTCTTTCAAATCTAAGTGTGATAGGGCAGAAATTTATAAATTTTGTGATAGACAAGTTTTTGCATCCAGTTTCACTTAGGATGATTCAAACTATTAGTGCGTTAGTATTAAATTCGCTATTAAACTTCATCATACATTTTACCGTCCAACCAAAAAGTCAGATTTTTGAGATTTTCCATCATATATTTCAATTAAATAATGAAATTTCTATAAGAATTTGCATGGCATTTTCCTTAGTTAAAAGAAATTAGTGTTTTTCAAAATTGAAAATAAGACAATTTACTTAGAAATAAACATTAGAATAATGTGCAAATATCACATCGCTATTGCTCATCTTTTCAAAGAAATTCTAGTGACGGACATGTGCATTGTCTGTTTTATGTTATAAATTAGGCACACTAAATTTAGTATTCCCATTTAAATTTAGTTTTTAAAATTAACATATTATTTTGGCTCTTCAAGAAATTTACTGGTATTTTTGTAGTATTCTAAAACTAGAAATGCATCGCTAATTGCATTTTTTTGTGTTAATTGAAGAAATAATATGAAAAATTATAAAAATAAATTTTGCTGAAGTAATGATATTAAAACCTTTATTGCGTTTTATTACCGAGTGATCACTCTTTATAGTAAGAAATGATGTAAATATTGTTTTGAAAATTTTGTTTGGTTTTTAAAAGTTGCTACTCTTTACGTTTAGATTACTTTATGAACTTTTCAGTGTCTCAAATATCCTATAAAAACGGGAATTTAGGTGAATAAATAACTAAGAGCTTCTCTTCCTTCTCAAATAATTTGAACTTAAAATTCTCTTTCTTTCGATCACCTTCGCTGTCACTTAGTCTTTTTAAGTCTAAGTGACTTAAGTCTAAGTCATTTAGTGTTACTTAGTCTTCATTGCTAATGAACTTATCCATCGCATATGAAAATAATACAATAAGAAAAGAGAATAAAATCAACCACAAAATGATTAGAAATTTCTTATATTAACTGCGCGAGGGAGTTAACAGCTTAAAATAATATTTCAAGGGCTTCTGACATTCGTTAGGGTCACGCTGAGTGAGTAATAAGGTCACAGCTTGCAGTCATCGGGCTCTAGATTCGAAACCTGTCTCCACAGAGGAACCGCCATGTAAGTAAACCTAGCGTCAATTCTGGGTAAACGGGGCTAAATGATTTGGATAAAAAAAAGACTCATAAAGCATGATACTGAGTTAACTAAATATATAATTTAGAGCCAAAGGTCAGCAAATTATGAAAAACTAATAAAATTAATGAATACATTTTAATACAAACATGTTTTTAAGCACATTTATTATAACACGATTTTAAGTTCTTTAAACGGAGAAAAAATAAGACTACAAAGTATTTGATAATTTTTGAGCTGAGTTGGTCTTTTCTTAATTTTTGAAAATATTTTATTATTAGAAATTAGAAACAACTGCTAAACTCTTCAGATTTTATAGCATTTACTTTTAAAATACAGTAATTAAGAAATACGTTAGTTTCAATTAATTAAGTTTTATTATCTAAACACTTTCATTTTAATTGTTTTGTCTCATGTCTGTGAGGGTTTTGGAAATCGATTTTCCTTTCGAATCCTGATGTGCCAGAAGATTAAAATATTGTGCATCTGGGTTTTCTCAATCATAATACGCTATTTTAATATTTTCAGAACTTTATTAACAGTTAATCATGAATTAAGTTAAACTATTTTGTATTTCTTACCAGTGACACTATTTTTTAATGAATTTGAATAACAATAGAATTTAATATCAATAAGAAATTAAGATTATAGTATACTAAATAGCAGAATTTTTTCTAATTGTTTGTTCCAAAACTTCTTAATTAAATTCATTCTTTTGGTATTTATTATCGTATCTACCCCATTAAAATATGCATAATTTAAACATTTGATTTTTAAAAAGCATTATATAATGAAATTTCAAATTGACAAATTCATTAGTGAAGTGCCGATAATTTGCGCTTGGCCATATGATTTTCAACCCACCAAACAAATTTGGCTGCAAAATTTGAAATCAATGCACTAATATTTTTTCCATATAGGGTTCTCCATAATGGATGCCAAAGGTATTTAGGCACTTCGTTGCCACACCACTGGATAAATTTCATACATAATAAAATTGAAAATATAAATGTAATTCGAATCAAAGCCATCTATACATATATTTATGAATACTTCACAAAAATCATTGTTTTAATATGTGCATTTTTAACAGATTTATAATGAACATTTTAAAACTGCAGGATAGTTATCTAAGCTGCCAAGAATAGAAGTGGGGAAACCGTAAGAGCAAAAATGGACGGATCGATACAATTTATTAAAAAACTCAACAAAGATACCTAAAACATCATTTTAAACATTCTTTATGTTAATACGTCTTAAGAAACTGAGTCTAATTACATTTCTGGGCTATATTTTGCTACAACGCTAATATTTCTAATAGTTATAAAATTTCTATAGCATTATTTTAAAATGTGGGGAAGGCTGGATAGAATTTCTAAGCGTGTCGTAGATTGTCTAGAATATCTATTAAGATACCGTCATTATCTTTGAAATATTTAATTCTGGATATATACAGACATATATTAATGATTTCAACAACATAAAAAGTTCAATTAAATGTATATCTCTTTTTTATATGATATTGAAAGATTAGAAGACTAAAATCTTCTACTGATTATTACAACATTTTTATATCGCTGTAAGATTTATTTATATCGTATTGTCATAAAATTTGTTCGATGTAAAAATAAAATTGAAATTTTTCAAATCATTTGCGTAAACAGAGAGAATTTAATGAACATAATTTGATAGTTAAATTATAAACTTATTCCCAGCAACAAATTCTTCTTGTATATTAAGAATCTTTGAATTTCTTAAAATACAGTAAAAAGTTAATTTTGACATATCTTGAAATTAAACATTCATTATATTTTAATAATGATTTATTTATATTTTTTTTATTTACTTGAAAAAAAACTCTAAACAAAAGTATACAATTTTAAAAAAAAAACATTTTTAGTTCATTTCTTTCGGGAAGAATACCATAATGCTAATCGTTCAATAATCCTGGAGGTGAGGGGATGCAGGATTTCTGGATCACCTATCTCGAATGTATTTCATATAAAACTATTATTATTTATTTAAAAAATTTCAATTTAATACTATGTATATACACATTTTAAAACGTCTCTGAATTTAATGCCCAACTTTTCAGTCTGTTTTATTTAAATGTTATATACGTTCAGACAGTTATTTCTATAACTGATTAAAATCATCATAAACTATTGATTGCATGTTAATTTTAATCGTTAAGTTTGAGATATGAATTTTGTACACTTTGAAATTTTAATCTGAAAAGTTTTCCTGCATAATATATGCATTTTACTGTTGTGATTAATAACAATTTTCATCAAATAAATTTATCTCATTTATCTTATTGCGCTTCTTGATTATTGAAAAAACGACCTCGAAAAGTTTTTATTATTTTTTCTTTGAAAATTGACATTACCATAATAAGCATATAGATCGTTCTTATTTGTGAAAAATAAGTACGAAGACATGAAGATGAGAAAAGAATATTTTCGAGCTATATTTCCAAAAGTAACAGATAGTTTAAATCAAGAGATGAAAGTTTTACAATTAACGTTTTACATGATAAACAGATCTAAGAGTGACCGTGTTTCGTTGCAGATTTTTACATTTTATAAAAAATAATCATTTTAATTAGTGAAATTAAACTACCTAGAAATAGATAGAAACTTTCTTGCTAAGAGATGGTGCCTTAAAATCTTAAACAAATTTCTCTTTAATCAAAAAAATTATATAATTACAAGCAGTAAATCAGCTATTGATGTCATTATATTGGTATTACTCTATGAAATAAGTACAATAGAATAAAACCTTTTTTTTTACTGAAAATTTGAATGCATAAAAAAACTGCAAAATTCGCCTTACAATAATTCAATATTTGAAAGAGAAAATTATAAGAAAAAGAATATTGAATTAGAAATACAATAATGTTCATCATTTTTTTTACTCCGATTATTACTCTTTTGTTTAAGAATTTTAAATGGTGGTAAAATAAGTATTAATGAATTTTAATCATACCTGACGATGACTGGACCGAAGTTTCGTCTTTTAACCCCAATAGAGCTTCTACGGAGAAGGCCACAGCTCGTTCACTTAGTACAGTCGAGTTCTCGTCCTGATTCATGGTAATGAAGTCATAAAGTTTCTAACTCAAATAACTGTATAATCTCCCTCCTTCATCACTTACTGATAATATAAGTGAAGGTGATAGGTGGATGCACACTCTTTGCTCGACGAAGCATCCAATAGCATACGCCGATTTGCTATACCACGTTCACATTAATCAGCAATTACGTTTTACTAGCGAGTTAGTTTCGGTTTTCTACAAATTTGTACTACGTCGCTGTCTGAACAAAACAAAGTTGCCATATTCAATTTTTCTCTGTTAAATTAAGAAGAAGAAAAAATTGTTCACCGCTTTAAAGTTCCTTATTTAACATTAACTTTATTTTTAGTATCAGCAAGCCTTTTTTCCCCCCAAGATTTTCAGAATTGTTTTTTAAATTAATTCTACCATATTTTTTTAAAAAAACATTTCATACAAACCGACTTTGGTGACCAATTTGTACGCCAGGATTAATGATTGTAAACTAAATATTTTGTGTAACCTGACCTTAATGGCTTTCTCAGAAAATATTTTTAAATTTCAAATTTTGAAAATAATACATATAACACACACACACACACACACACACACAAATCTAAAATAACACATATAAGTCATGTTATTTTAGAAGCCTTATACCTTCTAGAGCTTGTGGTATGCATTTTTCTAATTTTCTGTTTATATCTTTATACATCTAATTATATCACAAAATAAATAAATAAATAAATGCGTTTGAAAATGGAAGAACTTTAAAATTTTCATCGGTGCTTAGTTGTGATATTAAACCTTAATTATAAGAATAAAAAAAAAATGCACAAACTTTATTAAAAGCATACATTGAATTGAAACTTACTCAAAGTGAAAAAAGAAGCTGAATCTGTGTATCTTAATCCTCGACAATGCAAAAAAAAAAAAAAAAGTCTGGAATATTAGTAGCAACAATGAAAACGATTTGAATTTCATTTCAGTAATGAAATATATTGTTCTAAAATATTACTGAAAGTATTATCGAAATATTGTATAAAAATTTATTCCATAAATATTTAAATATTCAAAAAAATATGAGTATTTTTAGTAAATAAATTTTAAATGCAAATTTGTGAAATGTAATACATTTTTCTTTTCACAATTTCAAAGCCAGGTATGTAAGACAACTTGAATAAAAATTCCAATAGAATATCATTAAAAACATATCAAAATAATAGCGGCTTTGCAGTGAATTAAATTTTATTTGTTCTCTAAGACGCGCTGAAAGAGGAGAGGTGTTCTACAAACTGTTATTTTTTAAACCTGATTGTTTAAACAGTTATACTTTTTTTTTAATAAAACTTTAGAAATGTATTAAGTACCTTAACATAAAAATAAATTGCAGTAAGTTAGACATCATAAATAACAAAAAACATGATCAATATTATTTGCACAACCATTACACTTCTAACGTAGAGTAACTTTATTCCCTATATAATTAAAATCTTTGTTTTTTACGTTAAAATGCTAAATGAACAATGTTTTATAATGCATTAAACGCAAAAACGGCATGACAGTCCTCTAAGTAATTTGAAAGAGCATACAAAAATAAAACTAGTGTGAGCATTCTTATGGTTAGATAGACAATTTTTTAAGATTTCCCAACATTCTCGATTTCGACACTTACTACATTTACCAATTTTAGCACACAATTCCTAAAATTTACTCTTTATAACAGTTTGTAACAAATGCTAATTTTATCTCCTAATAAAGTGTAATGATTCAACTATATTATGGCAACCAAACAAATATTTATGGATAATATATATCGCTCCAAATTTTGTTAAAAAGAAGTCTAGTTTCTTCAGATCCTTACAAAAATTTAAATCTGTTAATCATCATTGAAAAATTGTCTAAAAGATCAAAATGTTTTCTGATTGTGTAAATTGCGTCCACAGTTTGAAATATTATTCTGTTAGCATAATTTGCCAGTAATTCAAATGTTTCTAAAATCTGTATAAACTATGATTTCTATAAAAGGCGCCCAAGTGAAAAAAAATTAATGAATCCATTTTCATCTCATAACTATACAAATATTAATTAAAAAATGAATTTGATTTTGAAATATATTTTATTTCAATTTTGAAGAATAAAATAAAATCAATATTATCAATAAAATTTCGAATACATATCGTCACGTACACTGCTAAAAGTGTATAATCCTGTATATCAGTATCTAATCAGTATAAAATGTATACTACACTTACACTGAATACGCCCATTTTTTCCTGCTATATTGTACCAACATTGTATATTAAGTCATTTTCCTTTTTCTACGGCTTAACTACTTTTAACAATATAGCGATGATAAATATATAACATTATAACAAAATAATGAAAAAAGTAAGGTGAAATTTAAGTCTAAACATTTTTTTGTATAAAATTAAACCTGAAAACACGCAAAACAAATAAAAGATGATTTTAAAAATTTAAAGCTTGGAAAGAATTTAAATGGGAAACCTAAGGAAATATATTTCCCTGATATATTTTGGTCTCAATCATTTTTTTTTTTTTTTTTTCGTTATACAACAATGCTGGGCTGTCAAAAAAAAATATTCGTGAACAGAATCTAAGAAATAACTATCTTCATTTTTTTATGTAGAGCACCATGAAGAAGTTTCAGCAGTTGTCATATTTTGAATTGAAATCAGATTAAATTCATTATACCAAAAAATATTTTAAACATTCGAGAAAAGTTGGCTAAGGAACAACCTTTGTAAATTTTTATTTTCTTTTTAGTAAATTGCGAAGAATGAAT
The DNA here is from genome assembly GCF_947563725.1 of Argiope bruennichi. Classification (NCBI taxonomy): domain Eukaryota; kingdom Metazoa; phylum Arthropoda; class Arachnida; order Araneae; family Araneidae; genus Argiope; species Argiope bruennichi. The sequence continues at coordinate 111,384,933 of NC_079163.1, read as the reverse complement.
AATAGAATGCATATACAACCAGCAATTTATTTCGGGTTTATAAAAATTTTAACTCCATTGCTAATTTAAATGAAATCTTTTTCATATAAAATTAGATAATATAGTAGTAAAGCCATAATCCAACTAAATTAGTAGAACAATTTAAAGTAAACATTTTTTTTTTCCAAAATGTCAATTTACGTCCTTTTTTCTTTAAGAGTAAATTTAACAGCAGTTCCTTCTCCTTCTCTTTAAAATAAAAGAGAGATTATCTGTGAAAACGGTCTGCTTCCCAATCTCGATGCAGGAAGTGAAAATGAGTTTCCGATAGTAATCAATTATCGGAATGTCAAAAAGCCGTTAACTTTACAACCAACAGCACACTCCTACTTGGGTGGCCAGTTGTTGACAAAATGCCCCCACTGAACCTCAAATCAAAGATGAAATATTGTAAAAATAAAAACGCGATGTTTATTTTAAGTGTAAGGAAAGAACTCAACTTCATTGATGTAAGAATAATATTGAACGCTTCTCCTGCTTTCTTGTATATAAAGAATAAAAAATTTTTTTTTTTTTTTTTTAAAAAAAGGTGTTAAAATCCTCAAAAATTCGATCTCGAGATTTTGATGGATCTCCATATTTTCAAAGTCTTCGCGCCTGAAAAACGCATTATTTTTTTTTAATTATGTCTGTCAGTTCGTGAACATTATAACTCGAAAATGGAATGAACCAGAAAAGTCTGTTTGGCTATCCATCCGTCCATCATTGTGTGCATCAGAACACAACACATCAAAAAAGCTGTTAATTAGAGAAATCAAAATTGGCATATGATTTTTATCTCTAGAATTATAGATCCAAATTTGGAGAAAATTCCTCCTTGAGTTGAGTGTTTATCTGACTATTAAATCGTGTGTATGTGAAAGAGATAACTCAGAAACAGGACTAATTTCATAATATTTATTTTTACTCCGAAATTGAAGACCTATGTTAAATTTGAACTTAATAGGTCAAAGAGAAGAGGTTCAAAATGTGCACTCAGGTTTATTATTATTATTACTATGCGTCGGAGTTAAATGTAAATCCAGTGGTGCGTAATAGGAGTAAGTCTGCCTTAGGCATCTATCTTAGGGAGGTGAGATGCAAGCAAATCATTGGCGTATTTATGTCATCTTTACGCACTTTTATTTAACTTGATTTGTTTCATATTTGTAAAGATAGAATTTTGCTATAGATTTTCCATTCACTCCCTGGTGTACTAATGATTCGAAATTTCGTGCTCGTATGTATTTTCATTGATAGTATACTATTTAAATACTTCCAGAGCTTATAATAGAATTGTAAGTGAGTTATAAATTAATCGTTAACACAATAGTGAGTCAAACAACAATGAGTTTGAAAAACAAGAGATCTGGAGATCAAGAATTTGAAAAAATTAAAGTAAAAAATATTGCTGTTTAGTATGCACTGCGTACTTATAAAAATATTTTTTTAATATCCTTTTTTATTAAATTTATTTAAAGCCAGATATGGCAAGAGCATAAAAAATAGAATGAAATGTAATAAAATAACGCGGAAACTAAACGTGTTGATTGCTGATCACGACTATAGGCAAAAAAATCTTATTATGACCCCGAAACCACTTACGGGTATTATTATTGTTATTTACCGAATCTTGGCAGACAGACTAGTCATTTTTTTGCTAGAAATCAATGTATTTTGGATGGGAAACGTACTGCTTTTAAGTAAGTGCAAACATATTTGAGGTTTTAATGTACATTGTATAATTTCTGGTTTATTTTGATATTATCGACAAGGGAGTTTTGACAGATGGAAATCGAATAGTGTTATTTAATGCGTGAAAATTAGTAGGTGCTAATAATAGAGTAAAATAATGCACCAACAAGGCAGATTAGTGCCTTATTATCATTAAAAAGATAAATCAATTTGAAAGGAACGGCTTCTTATAAAAGACTGTAAATGTATCAAAGAGATTAATAAATTGTTTATATCTATTGGGAATAAAAATTAAAATTGCACTCATGCAATTTTAATTTAACAATTTTTGCTTGCAAGATTTTTCCCTACATTTCATGCCCTTTCCAATATTGTACTCGAGAGGAGTACAGAAATGTATCTCAAATTTATTTCTAAATGGCATCATTTGATGAAATATTTAGCTAAATTAATGTATTAATTTATAACTAAGAGTTCCAAAATTTTTAAAATGTACTGTCTATGAGAATAAATAACTCAACAAAATCACAGAACTCCAGATCATCAAAAACTGAGAAAAAAATATACTACAAAATCCATATTAATAATATGACACAAGTCAAGTAAAAGCTTCTAAAAGCAAATCTAAGTGCAACATGAATGAAATATAATAAATTGATTTCAGTATTCAAACTTTCCTTCACGTTTACATCTTCCATTCAGTATTCATATTTTCATTTTAACTTCAGAAAAAGAATAGAGGAAAAATAAGAAGAAATTGTTAATTCAGCTATTTTATAACATCACGTGAAACACATTACAGCAAACATTACTTCAACACATTATCACAGCAAATAATATCAGAAGCTTATAATACTCATCACGACTTTTTTCGCATCTTCAATACTATAATACATCAGCAATATTCATATCTTTTGCGCTTTAACTTACCAGCCGGTAATGAAAATACTGCAAACCTTTCAGAAAATATTTCTGATGTGAACTTGGATAACAGCTATTGTGGCGCCTATTTTGATTACCTGCTTTTTTTTTCAAACAAATGCAGTATAAAATATTTGATTATAAATTTTATGTTATTATTATTGATTGACTCTGCCTAAAAGTGAAATAAATCACAGCCTTTAAACTGCGGATTGCGATTTTAGTAAATACTCCATCGCGAGTCTCTTTTTGTTGATGATTAATTCTGTAATTTTGACACAATAATACATTTCCATGTAAGTTTTGATGGTTTGTCTTTTCCCATCGAATATTAGCAAAGTACCGTAGAGAAATCGAGCAAGTCATGACACGTTAATTATGGCGTCAAGAACGCAACACATCATTTGAAAGTTTTTGTAGTGTTCATTTGTAAATAATACATTCCGTACTCTTTCTTCAGTGTCTTATTTTTATTATAATTTTCTTTCTAACCTTTGAATTCGATTCATTTTTCATTTTTATCTGCATAAAAGCGATTACGCAATGCTGCTACATTATTATATTCATTCATTCAGTATTTTTGTATTCAAGATATAGTCCAATTCACTTTATCATTTTTGTCAATTTATGCATGTAATCATATGGGGCTTTTTGTCATTTGTCTGCCCCTATACAATTGACCACAATACAATATATTTTTTCATTTTTAATAATGTTCACAACATCATCTATATCAAACTGGATAAAAGCCACATGAGCTCTTCAAACGTAGATGTGTAATAATGTTAAGATGTTAATTTAATATGTGTTAATACAATCTTTGTTGTTAAACTTGCAGAAACTTGTGACACTTCTTATTTGTCTTGTGAATGTTACTGATGAATTAACGAAACCTGTTGCCAATTCGCTAAATGCATGTCACACTTTCTACTACCTATGAAAACATTTTCTCTAATTTTTTAACACTAAGTAAAACACGTAAGTTTTTAATTTGAAATATACTTTCCAGAAAATGAATGAAAGTAATATAACAGGATTTCTGAAGCCATGGTACGTCTACCATTATTGGTACATTACATTATTTTATACCAAATGTTTAAATTTTATACAATTTTTTTATGAACGCTTGAAATAAATGTAAAATTGTACCCTTTTTATTTCAATCATCATTACATATACAGGATTATTCAAAAAGAAAGAGAAAATTTAAAATATTTATTTCTAATGAACGACAATAAATAAACACACATACGATATAACCTTAAATAGAGGAAATTTCAAAGCTTGATTTTTTTCCGTGCATTCGTACAATTTGATATTGTAAGCGACGTTGTTAATTGTTTACAAGAAATGCTTCAGGAAAAGTCTTTTTACACGTTAAAGTAAGTAAAGAGTGAATTCATTGTTGCTTTGCAGCATCCGTTTTGTTATAAGTTCAATGGAGAACACTTTATCATAAACAGATTTACAGTTTGGTACAAGAAATTCGTAGATGATGGTGGTATGTGTAAAGGGAAAAAGCGCTGGTCGTTTTCACATGTCTGATAAAAATGCTGAGCGAATCCAAACTGATTCGAACGTAACCATAGGAAATCCACAGGCAGAGATAGTAAAGAGCTTGAAATTTCGCTCACCGATACGTCATGTACTTAGAATCTTACTAGCTACTCTTCAAGACCTGGAAGATCGTATTGATATAGCTCTGAGTTCAGTAAACAGGGAACAACTATTTTACGAAGTGTGCGAGAGGTGGACTTCTGATTTTATGTTTGTCGCATATCAAATGGAATTCGTGTTGAATTCGGAAAATAAATAAATAAAACTTAGAACTTTTCCCTAACCAGTTATGAATCGTGTCTCTATTTATTCGCGGTCGTTAGAAATAAATATTTAAAACCAACTGCTTCCTTTTGAATAACTCTATATTTATGCACATCTCATTGTGAACCTGTTCCCTTAAATCGGCGGCTATATTGAATATATATTCAATGCCTCTGCCTCTGGGGTGAGTACTTAGAAAATTTTGAAAACGGAAGTTAAATAACAAATTCATTTTTTATTTTGGACATGGTACAAAAAACATTTCAGTTCAAGAAAAACATGAACTTTTAGATATTTCATGGACTGTAATCTCATAAATAAGTTATAATAAAATAATTTATGCAAATTTTGGTCCAAAAGAAGAGATGAATATAAACAAATTTTTGAGAAAGCAATTAAATTTTAAACATCTTTTCTGCACAACTTTGTGAAGCCGGATTTTCAACCATGCTATTAATTGAAAATAAAGGCAGGCCCCTGTTATGACTTGAACGTGACGTACACATGAAAGAAGTGGAGATAATACCCGACGTATCGAAATTAGCTTTTAAAAAAAAGGTTCATTTATGGCATTTTTCCTCATCAATGATTCATCTTAATATTGATTATTTTCTATTATTACACGCTATTTACTACAATTTATAGCATATTTGTATTTTATCATAAAGTAAAAATTTTTATAACGAATGTAATTGAATAATAAAATTTTAAAATATTTTATTCTCTGATTACCGACATCGAATTTAGGATGCATTGATTTTTAAACAGAAAATGCTTTTACGATGATACACACATTTTTTATTCTTATTTATATGGTACAAATTTTTAAAAGTTTAAGATTCTCTGTATTGTTGAATGAGGGGGACGACTGAAATTCAATGGCAAGATAGAGGCTTCTTCTATAGAGGTGGGCCTACTTACTGTTAAAGAGATCGGAAAATAAAAATATGATAAAATTCTGAGTTTGCCTTCCACTTAAAAACTATCATTTTATATGCTTATGGATAATAAAGAATTCAAAACTATTCGTTCACTTAGAAACCATTACTTCACATACATACGAATAGAAGTAAATTTCGCGGTTTTGTTAAGTCCTTTACAATCCTTCACCTTTAAATAGAACAGAGTATCCCAAATTAAAAAATATATTATTTAAAAAAAATTACGCATTTAATTCAAAGAAAGAAGTGTTTCATGTGAAGATGGCGGTTTGATCTGACAACTAAAAAACGCAAAGCTTTTTATGCTGAAAGAGACATATTTAGCGGATTCTTCTTCGATCGTAAAATCAGTATTTTGATTATCTTGTCCTATCTGAATTTTCTAGGCGTGAGAATAAAAAATGTTGTCGCCTAACTTATCACTTTAAAGAAGAGCTGATAAAAAAACACGGCGATATTTAATTTATTTTTTTAGATTGTTCTCAGTTTGTCTACGAGGCAACAAACTATTCAGAAAATGCGTAGTTCATACATAACGTATTTTTTTAATATTATATTCCGTTTATTCTTTCCTAGGGATGAAAATAAAGAATAATTTTAATATTAATATTTTTATTTACAGATAAACTATAATTTGTATATAATACAACCTGAAAGGACATTTTTATTTTCTCTCTTTCTCTTTCACGACAATTTGACGAGTCTCCATGTTTCAGAAATCTTTGAGTCCAAAAAACACATTTTTGGCATTATGTCTGTCTGCCTGCGAATGCGATAATTCAAAAATGTTTTGAGAAATATAGTATATTATCTTTATTTACCAAATATTCAAATTTCGGTCAAAGTTTAAACGAAATCCATCCATGTCAGGAAGTATGTCTGTCAGACTATCAGAATACGATAAGCGCATAACGTGAAGAGTTAGATGGATTAAATCTAGTAAACAGATTTAACCTGTAAAATCTAGATCCATATCACATTTTCAATCAAATCCGTAATAGAATTAACCATCGGTTTGTTTATACTTCCGTATATGTATAAACGCAATAATTCAAAAGCGTAATAACTTAAGTAAACGAAACTTGGAGAGTGAGCCTGTAATTAAAATTATAGTTCTGTGTTAAATTTCAGTTTTTAATCAGTCAAAAAAAGACTCCCAAAAAGCATTTTGGCTTTCTTTATTATATTCATTTTTCTTCTTCTTTATTTTACAACGAAGCACAAAACTCTCAAGTGCGGGACTCTGCAAATAAAAAAAAAAAAAATCTGAACACTCGTTGCAATCATAGTGTCGCCCAAAGTATAAATATTTTGCTGAGGGAGGGGGATAACACCTTTATTAGAACGTATGCGAGAAAATTTCTGGGAAACCATTCCCCTTGGCTTGAATTTTGATTCAAAATAAAAACGCAGTTTTAGACGAATTCATGCTTGATGGATTCCGCAGTACTTTTCTCATTCCTAAAGCTTAGTTCTTTTTGCAATCTAATCAGCAGGTTAATTGTTATTAAAAAATTAAATTAAAACTTATTGAAATTACTTACAATATATTTAAATTAAAAACTCATATGAAAAATGCGTCATTTATTTTAATTATAAAATTCCTGCTTATGGGTATCTGAATTATGTTCAAAACCATTTTATCAACAGGTGACCCCTAGACCATCACCTAAGGTCGTTAAAACAATAGGACACATGTCCATCAGAAGAAAGCGTCATGTGTCGGTAGGATTTCCACTCCTCATAGTAAATATTGGATAGTAAATACATTTAACTGTAATTTCAAATTTGTCATTTAATTGATAAAGAATTATTGATGTTTAAAATTAAATTTTCCACAATTGCCGATCATTGATTCAGAGCGCTTAAGTTCTAAATAAATAAAACATGAAAAGTAGGTAGGCAATGGTTTATCTTACAGTGATAATGGGGGAAAAACGAACTTAAAACAATCTTATGTAATGAACCCGTAGAACTATAAAAAAGATTCAAAACTAATTCTTTACTTGGACACAGCTAACGCCGACTACATAGTTTCAGTCATAATTGGTTAATCAATGGTTAATTTAGGACTAGACAGGTTAGGAAGGTGCCCAGGGCTGCTGGGTTGTACAGGGGTAGCAAGCAAGTCGATTAAAATCAAGTCATTTATAGTCAAAGTCACCAAAAAAAATGTAAAAAATATATATTTTATGAATTAAAAAAATATTATTAGGAACATAATTTGTGCTTACATTGGAATATTAAAATTATGAAATAAATAATAATTAATTGCTCATTCTTATATATATTAATTATTCATTTAATTAGTTGAAAGGCCCAGTAAAATAAATTTTGATGTTATATTTGGTTGTAACTATTATTTATTTCTATTCCAGTATTATAATAACTACAAGCTTTTATTTCTATGTAAGAAAATCATTAAATGATATTGATATATTATAAAATCATTAAATTGTTAAAATAATTAATAATTACGACCAATTTTCCGAATACTAAACAAAAATAAAATATTAACATTTTTATTAAGTTGAAAAATACCTTGAAATTTGAAACGACACTGACCAGTGATTGAAAGAAGGCTCTCAAAATGTACACTCCTTAAGGCTACAAATAAATCTGTTACTAGGTGCCATTATTTCTTACAATAAAAGATTCAAAATTTATCACGAACAATGGAATCAAAGTTTGTCGTCGAGTTTTACTGTCGAGGATTTCAATAATACGAATGCAAAATCATCATTAAAAATTTATTTGAAATGAATTTTTTTAAAGTTCTAAAAATTATATTGACTTTACCAATAACGATTACATCTACCGAAAAATCTTTCGCAATATAAAAGAAATTATAAAAAAATTTCTTGATATCTAGCATTAGTCCAGTACGATTTACCGTCTTAGATATTTTATCTATCAGATCCAAATGAGCCAAAAAATTAAATTTCAATGATATTATCATTAAAAATGTGAGAAATAAAGCATGTGAGAAAATTAAACAAAAATCACATACTGTAACTTTAGTAATTCAAATACTAATTCTAGCAGCATCATTACTGGATGTTAGCGTAATCTATATACATAAAATGTTAACAACGTGGCTCAGATATCGCTGTTATTACTTATTGCTGAATGGCATCAGTAAAACGGAAGCAAATCATTATACGAACTTTTCAATCTGCTTCATTAAATGTTTTTACAACTGCGCTTAATTCAATGTTTCATTAATTAATGAAGCTGCAAAATGTTATTAGAAAGGTTTTGGAGAAGGCCAGCATTCAATTAAATTACTCTTTCCTTAAATCAAAATTTACGAATTTTTTTTTTTTTTTTTTTGTCACTAACGAGCTAAAATGGAACTCTTGTTCGCTGTCTTTAACTATCCCTTCCGGTTGGACCCTAACTGCATTGATGTATAAGGGAGTATCATAAGAATTACGTTCAATGAAAATTCTGATAAAAATTTTAAAATTTCTAACAGTGCAAAAGTAAAAGTAAAGTGTGCCTTACAGCTAGCCGCTATTACAACTAGCCTTTCTCATTTCGAAGTCGAAACCAAAAGAAAAACAACACGAAAGTGCAGGTGAATGCGCGATGACGCAATATTGATTAACATAATATTTTCAAAAAAAAAAAAAAAAAATTAGCAAATGGCTTTGAAAATTGATAAAGATGTAGAAATTCTTCCTTACTCAATCCAATCAGGCAGGACAGATGTTTCCGAAGAATTATTTTTAATTATGACCATCTGAATTTATTCATTTATCGTATTTTTTTAATGAAATGAATGTTTATCCCTCATCTGAATATGAAACAGATTTCAGAGTAAAAGACTCGTTGGTTCGAAAATTCTTGGTTTTGAAAGTATCTGCTTTCTTCTGAATTTCTGATTAGAATGTTATTGCAGTTGAAGGGAAACTTATTTTTTACGCTCACGATGTTTACAATTCCTTTATGAAATTCCTCA